>NC_135428.1:21140114-21440114 GCF_051991245.1 Festucalex cinctus
CCGACGTGTCGCGGACAAACGGGGCATGTCGTAAACAATTTTGGGTTGTCTTGATGTAGCGTCGCCCGTGTAGTGTGACACGTTCAACGACTGGTCGCCTGTTGTCCGGGACAGTTCACGACCGTCACGACGAAAGTCTAGCATGTTAGAATTTTTGCTTGTCTTGACGCATAATGTGACATACCTACGTCGTCGTCCGTTTGGTTCCACAGCATTGACCAATAGAGAGAGGGAGCGAAACGTCAATCACACACTGAGCAGCACTTTATAGATCTTTTAATTAATTAATTAATTAATTAATTAATTAATTAATCCCCTGGATATCTCATGGGATAGGGCCATGGAGACAGGTGCAACTCGGAGGAAAAAAAAAAAAAAGCGCCCCGCTGCAGCGCTGCGGCTGCATGGAGCACGCACGCCTCAACGTGAATAGAGGACCAAAAAATAGATATATATTGTGACTGTTGTTCTAATAATTTCAGAGATTTGGGCATATGAGTAGGGATGGGCACATATTTAGTGAGGATCGATCACATTTTCATATAGTCGGGCCAGGCCTGGCCGCCTTGTCACCCGTTCTCACTTGAAAGTTTTTTTCTCCTCTCGGAGTGAATGGCGTACTATACAATGCACCATGCTAAAACAAGTCAAATATGAATAAATTAAACAAAATTAAAAAAATACTCAAATAATATAATATTTCAGTATTTGATAAAATATTAACATAAGGTCATCCCACAAATTAATGAACAAAATCGGCAATATTACCCCGGCGCATGTAGGCCTAAATAAATTAAAATACAGTGTTGGCTACTAAATCATATTTGAAACACTATTGAGGAGCAGGGAGCGCAAGCAATGCGCTCACATCACACTTGTCCCATGCGTGCATGCTCCATTCACGCAAACACTCCCTGTCCGTGCCGCTTTTTTTTTTTGGTTCCACCTCCCCGACAAACAGTGGCCGACGCGTCTGTCTTGGCAAGACAACACGCGATGATCGGCTGATGTCTTGTCGCGTTCAGACGTGTAGTGTGACTACACGCCCCATCCACGACACGGAGCGAATTTATTGGGTAATGTGACAGCACAACTGTTGTGTAAGACAAAAAAATCGCGTAGTCTGACCTCGGCATAAGAATGCGCTGTGTCCGGTAATAGCGCAAAATATTGCACCACAGCTGCACCCGCAGTCTGCGCCCAGTTACCCACCTATTCACTAAGGATATTGCTCTAATCATATACTGGCGCAAACACACCCACAAAACTGACAGCTTGGAGCAAATTTGCACCTGATTTACCACACATGGCAATGGATTTGCGCCAAGAACATGGTTGTTATAGTAACAGTTGCGAGAAAGATGACATTATCAGAAAGCGAAGTTGGACCGAGAGTAAGCGTTTAGAGCGCCATTAAGCTTTACAGGGCAGAGAGGACGACGTCATTCATTCATAAAGTACAAATTATTGGTGCGGTCGTTTTTAAAAATGTATTTTCAGAGGTTGGCGTGGGCGTACAGTATGCATCTGACACGTAAAAATGATCGTAAAATGCCTCCCCGCCATTGCCGATCAGCCCGGGTTACGTTATGTGTCCTAAAACAAACATGGGAAAATTTCCCCCTCCCTCTCTTTCTCTCTCCTCTCTGCGTGAACAGCCAGAGAGCGACGTACACTGTGCCATGCACTGCTGTCATGATCCTGGGATCGAGGTTGCGTCAGGTTAATACATGCTTTCCAAAAACGTTATTTGCTTTACGCAAACTGGGTGTGGCTATTTGCGCTGGCGTTAGTCAATCAGATGCTGCATATCAATGAGTCTCATTTGCATTGAGGTAGGCATATTTGCATCAAATGTATGCAAATTACCTAATTTACATACATGCAAATAACACCGGCGCACCGTGGCGCAATCTGTATAGCAGCACACTTAGTGATGGATTTCCCCATCTGCGCGTGTTTAGTGAATTAGGCGCTCCCTGATTGCTCCATTTTTACCGGTTAGCGTGGTGCAAAGGTGACGCAAACCCTTGGTGAATAGGCCCCTTTGTTTTTGTTTTTTTGTTTTTTACCATCCTCAAATTAATCCAAATCAAGGGGTGTTTCTACAGGGGCTTAAAGATGCCCAAAGCAGGAAATTGAATTTCAAATCTGGCCGAAAATGAAACCGCACACTCCCTTCTTCACGTACACAATGTGCGCATGTCAAATCCACGACAGAGGGCAGGAAATTCAAACCCGAATCCAGTCTGAAAGCTTGGCGAGAGGCTTGCAGGAATACCCATTATGAACAGCTAAGGTGGTCACACTTGGTTCTCGAGGACCGGAATGTTGCAGGTTTTGGATGTTTCCCTTCTCCAACACAGCTGAGATATGACAACCTCATCAGCAAGCTCTGCATAAGCCTGATAATGAGCCTGTTGTTTGGAATCAGCTGCATCAGAGCAGGGTATAATCCAAAACCTGCAGGACTCCGGCCATCGAGGGCCGAGTTTGCCCACCACTGGTTTATAAGATGTTTCAGTCATAAATGGTCAAATAAAAAGGCTATTGTAAATATATTTTGGGGAAAATTGTTGCATAGTGCAGCTTTAAATAAAATTTTATCCACATTGTTTAGGCATTTACCTGTACCTATCAAGTATTTAGGGGGCTGTAAAATAAATAAATAAATAAATAAATAATTAAAAAGAATTGATTTATGATTTATAGTGCATTTCATGCACAACGCAAGTCATTATGTTTCACATAATGTAATTTAAAGCATTAACATTTTGTTGATATGTTTTGAATTTTGATTCATTCATATTATCCATCCATTTTCTTAACCGCTTGCTCCTCACAAGGGATACTGAACAGGTGGCCAGCCAATCGCAGGGTACATATCATTCATATTGTTCACTCTGATAATAAAGGACACCAGTAAATCGGGGGACTAAATTATACACTTGGACAGGGGGTGGGTGTTATTCACAGAATTTTACATTAACAAGAATTTTTTGAATAAATGAGAATTAACTAAAGGTTATCGCCCCCCGAAGAAAAAGCAAGAAGATAAGTAAATGAAAATATTTGATAAAAAAAAAAAATGCCTCTCGTCACATACACAATATATGGGTTTGATGAGGTCGCGCTGCGCCCCGCTAAATGTTATGTAAAAAGGGCTTTATGCCAACAGACCTTCCAAACTGGAACGTCTAATGCAATACAGTTTGAATGGTTGTGACTGTTTGGCACAAAGAAAAAATCAGATAAATCAAATATGCCCTAATTTTTTCATGTTTAGAAATGTCGTCTCTCTATTACATTAGGGCAATCGTCACATATAAAGAAAAAGTAATACTAATATTTTAAGGTCAATCCATCCATCCATTTGTTTTCTATACTGTGTGTCCTCTTTATGACTGCAGGTCAACTGCAGCTTATCCCAGCTGACTTTGGGCGAACTGGTCACGAGCAGGCCACATGTGTATTTACAAAAAGGTGTGGGTTGTGAGGGCCTGCACAAGTATGTCAATGTCAAATTGCTGACAAAGCAATTCAACAACAGTTCAGCCTCAGCCTCTCAAATCCACTTGTTCCCTCAGGCCACCTTTAAATCCTTGAAAAATATGTTCTTTCCATTTTTTATCCTACCACCATTGAGGATTTATACAAACATGCCTTGAGTGTTTTTCTCCGTTTCGGAAATAATTCACATTGATTCCCACCTGGCTGTATTCAGGGCTCCAGCATGGTCTTAAATACAGTGATTCCCTGTAATTTGCTCCATTTGGTGAAATTCTGGTGCATGTTTGCATGAGAATCACGTTTTAACATGTGGGAAGTGTGCCGATTGTAGGCATGAGTTTAGTTCAGCTTAATTTTTGCTCCAAAACACAAAGCACGAGAACCAATTCAAGATGTTATGAAAAAGTCTGCCTGTACAAACATAATAAACATACTGTTACCACAATAGCTCTCTGATTCTGAGCTCCAGCAGCTGTAGCAGTATGGTGATTATTACCTCCACCAATTTCTGTGGAAGGATGGCTGAGCAAGAACTTGTCAAATTTTGGGGCTGATCTGAATATAAATATGTAGAAATATATTTTTATTCCATACATTTACAATAAAAATGGTTAAAGGGGCTGTCTGCTGGTTTCACTCAGGAAAATTCACTTTTTAAATACAGGATTTAAACAAACAAACTACTTCTCAATTTATAGATATGGGCTTTTCATAACGTGTGGGGGTGATTTTGTCCTAAACCCCCACACCCCCAGCCTGTATTTTGCCATTTTGTATTTGTGATTTTTTTTTTCATTCACTCATTCACACATGTAAGCTTCTGTGAGTGAGTGAGTGAGTGAGTGAGTGAGTGAGTGAGTGAGTGAAAAAATAATAATAATCCATGCGTGCTTTCAAATTGCCGCGGGAGTGACGTCATGCAGCCGACACGTTCGCCCGGCCCCGTTTGCGACCCCCCCCACCCCCCCACCCCCACCCCCACCCCCCGCTCTGCGATTGGCTGGAGGATGTAAACACTGTCTTTCCACAAAACGGCCCGCTGTTTACAAAACAAACACAAAATGGCAAAATACAGGCTGGGGGTGTGGCGGTTTAGGACAAAATCACCCTCACACGTTATGAAAAGCCCATATCTATAAATTGATAAATAGTTTGTTTGTTTAAATCATTTATTTAAAAAGTGCATTTTCCCGAGTGAAACTGGCAGACAGCCCCTTTAATATGGTTAACTAGTGGTTTGAAGTTTGGAAAATGCCCCACACCCAAAGTCTGCTAGGACAGACTCCAGCTAATTCGTGCCCCCATTGAAGTCAGTCCCAGTGTATAGGAAAAGGAGGGATGAAATTTCCTAATATGTCTTACCTTATTTAGTGAGGTAGAAATGCAGTGCAGTTCAAATATACAAGTACAAACTGAAGTCCAATAGTAAACATTTTTGTTGAATAAATGCCTGTCAATCATTGACACGACAAGGAGAGGTAGGACTCAGACGCAGGATAAAGGTAGGCCACCAAGGCAACAGGTTTATTTCCGGTCAACAGCTGTCTCCTCTCAAACTGAGAGGAGAAAGGGAAGTCAAAAAGTGGAGAACTAAAAACGCTCCACTGGGGAGGAAAAAACAGGCAAAAGGTACAGGGGACAACTAAAGGCGCTCCGCTAGGGAGGAAAAAAGGCTCAAGGCACAAGGGGTAACTAAGGGCGCTCCGCTGGGGAGGAAAAGGCACAAAAACAAGGCAAAACGACAAGGCAACGGGAACAAGGACTTGAGGACTGTGGGACACTTCCATGCACTGAGATGTGACACTTCGGCACGGAGGGGAGAATGCAGATGGCTTTTTATTGTGTGGGTTGATTGATGGCAGGTGGTGATAATCATGGGCGGGGACCGGTAATTAGTGAGCGGCAGGAAGGGCAAGTGACCTGGGGTGAGAGGAGAGTTAGAATTTCAAAATAAAACAGGAAACATGACTGATAAAATAAAAGCATGAACCGCCACGCCGGTGGCGGCGTGACAGTACCCCCCCCTCAACGGCCGGCTCTCGACGGCCCAGGTATGTCAGGGTGCTCAGCATAAAAATCGTCAATGAGCGAGGGATCAACGATGAACCGGGAGGGAACCCATTGCCTTTCCTCCGGGCCGTATCCCTCCCAGTCTACCAGATATTGTCTTCCGCGGCCCCGATTACGAACATCCAAGAGTTTTCTGACCTTGTAAACGGGGCCGCCATCAATCATCTCGGGGGGAGGTGGATCAGGTTCGGAGGGTACAAGCGGGCTTTCGTGGACCGGTTTAACTTGGCTGACATGGAACGTGGGATGGACTCTGAGGGATCTTGGCAGGCGGAGTCTTACGGCAGCTGGACCTAGAGTCTTGGTTACGGGAAAAGGCCCCACAAATCGCGGGGCCAGCTTTGGACATGGTACCTTGAGTCGAAGGTGTTTAGCTGACAGCCACACCTGTTGGCCTGGGCGGTATTCGGGCGCCGGTCTCCTTCTCCGGTCGGCGGCCCTTTTCACCTGGTCTCCCTGGCGTTGAAGCGCCATCCGGGCCGCCGACCAGACTTTATGGCACCGACGGACCATGGTCTGGACTGAGGGGACCGTTGCCTCCTCTTCCAGCTCGGCAAAGAATGGGGGGTCGTAGCCATGGACGCATTTGAACGGGGTGAGACCTGTGGCAGATGTGGGTAAAGAGTTATGTGCAAGCTCGACCCATACCAGATAATCGCTCCAGGAAGTTGGGTTCTGGGATACGAGGCATCGGAGTCCGGTTTCAAGTTGTTGATTCAATCTTTCGGCCTGTCCATTGGCCTCCGGATGGTACCCCGAAGTCAGGTTGGCCTTGGCTCCCAGGGCTTTGCAAAACTGAGTCCAGAATCGGGAGACGAACTGTGGTCCACGGTCGGAAACGATGTGCAAGGGGAAACCATAAAACCTGAATATGTGGTGGATCATGATGTCTGCGGTAGTCTTGGCGGATGGGAGCTTGGTCAGTGGAATGAAGCGAACCATTTTGGAGAATCGGTCAACAACTGTGAGGATGGTGGTTTTACCATGGGATGGGGGTAGTCCGGTCACAAAGTCCAAGGAGATTTCTGCCCATGGCCTGGATGGGATTGGTAGCGGTTGGAGAAGGCCCATCCGGGACTGATTGGAGGTCTTGTTTCTGGCACAAGTTGGACAAGCGGCGACGTATTCCTTGATGGTGGTCTCCATTGCCGGCCACCAGAATCTCCGGGCCACAGCGAACATGGTCCTGCGGATTCCAGGATGACAGAACAGTCGTGATGTGTGAGCCCAGTGGATTACCTGGGCTCGGAGCCCCTCAGGTACGAAGAGCCGACGTGGAGGGCATGCCGTGGGAGGAGTGACATCTCGAAGAGCCTCCTTGACGTCGTCCTCTATCTGCCACCTCATAGCTCCTACCACACAGTCTCGGGGCAAAATTGTTTCGGGCTTGGTCTCAAAAGGTTCGGATTTGTGGACCCTTGATAAGGCGTCAGCCTTGATGTTTCTACTGCCTGGCCTGTAAAGGGTTGAGTCTCTTGGCATGGCGTAAGTATTCTAGGTTCCGGTGGTCGGTCCAGATCACGAAGGGGTGTTCTGCTCCTTCCAGCCAGTGCCTCCACTCCTCGAGAGCCACCTTCACAGCTAGCAGCTCCCGATCTCCAACAGAGTAGTTGCGTTCTGCTTTGGATAGCTCCGCGAGAGGAAGGCGCAGGGATGTGTCTTGCCGTCCTCTTGGCATCGCTGGGACAGTACTGCCCCAATCCCAATATTCGAGGCGTCCACCTCCACCACGAACTGGCGTTTGGGGTCAGGAACTTTGAGGATTGGGGCATTGGTAAATCGAACTTTTAAGTCCTTAACTCATTCACTGCCTTGGACGAGTCAGTTCGTTAAAGTGAAAAATAGCGCCCCCTGCCTTCGACGAGTTAATTCGTCAATCCCTTTTTTTATGGCAAGCTGTGGATAAAGGTCTGGGGCATCAGATGTGTGATTTTCAAGGTTGTAGCCTATTTACTTCCACCACTGGATGGCAGCACTGCCTTGGGAGTGAGCTTATCCAACGTGACGCACCAACGGAAGTTGAGGA
The DNA here is from genome assembly GCF_051991245.1 of Festucalex cinctus. NCBI lineage: Eukaryota > Metazoa > Chordata > Actinopteri > Syngnathiformes > Syngnathidae > Festucalex > Festucalex cinctus. Next base: position 21,147,721 of record NC_135428.1, read on the forward strand.
GTAGGTGAGGAGCGGAGCAGAGCGGAGCATATTAGCATAGCAGAGCATATTAGAATAGCAGATCCAGCATTATGTCTACTTTTAGACAGCTTACACTGGAGGAGAGTTTGTTGAAACCAAAGTCCAGCCAGAAACGTGGAGGATCGTCATCTTTGAACGAAAATGACGATCAAAGAAGGGAAAAGATGACGTTGAGGAGCAAGGTACCACGTGTGCAAACGGAGCCGCATGTTAGTCAACCCGTGAGCTCACAAGGCAGTCAGGAGGAATCTGTTGCTGCATCCATCGATTCCACTGAATGGACGGACACGTCATGCGACTCATCGGATGAGTATCTGCCCACAAAAACCCCTGACTGGAGCGAAGACTCGGACACATCGCAGAGTAGCGATGACGGTGAGAGCTAACGTGCTAACTCGCTAACATTGCCTTTACTCGCGATCTCCTCGTCTTTCCGTTACATGCACTTCATTTATTATACTGTTGCCACAGTTGCCATTACTAACGGCTGTACAGATGATGCATTTTATTGCTGTGGACGTAAATGTGTTGTGATAATGAGCTAACTTGCGCGATCGTCAAATTTAAACCCATCCTGTACGAGTTGTGTTTTTCTGTCGATGTGGGTGGCGATAAAAATGTGATACGGAGTACAGCATTGATGATAGAAGGACTAGTTAGTCTTATTTATTGTTCTTCTTTCAGTGATCGACAACTGTGCATGTATATAAAAAGCTAGACTAAGTCAAGCAATGAGGAGAAAATGACTAGTGTAAATCTAAGTGTATGAAAGGGCAGGAAAATGTTTAGCAAAGGTAAAGAGGAAAAAAAATCCAGGCAGCAGTAAAAATCATATGCTTCTATTATTTACAGATTGGCCATCCACCAGTCGGGTCTCACCGATTGGCAGAGCAAAGAGAAGTAAAAAAAAATAAATAAATAAAAAAATCCGCAAAAAAATATAGCAATAAAACAAAAAGTAATCTTTTGATCCTATGTTTCACAGCAGGTACATCCAGAAATACTGCGGCTGCTTTGGGTGGGGCTAAAAGAGGTAAAAACGTTTTTAGTACAAATCACACCACATCAATAAATAAAAATTTCATGGTATTTATTTTTCTGTAATTTACAGTTGGATCATTGAACCGAAGCGAGGATCAATCCTGGAAGCAGACACACTGGAGGCCAAAAAGGATTCGCTTCACTGCTAAGCCTGGACCCCAGGGCTCTGCTGCGGAGCTGGAGTCAGACCTGCCGGTCGATTTTCTCGAGCTTTTCATCACCAATGAGCTGCTGCAGCATATTGTTGATGAGACAAATGCCAACGCGCTTGATTCGTTGCAGGAAAACCCCTGTGGACTTCCATACAGTAGAAGTCACGACTGGAGGCCACTTACTGTAGAAGAACTCAAAACCTTCCTTGGCCTAAGTTTCATTACAGGGTTCATCAAGAAACCTGTCTTGGAAGACTACTGGAGTGTAGAGGAATTTGAGAGCACACCTTTTTTTTGGACAAACAATGTCCAGAAATAGATATCAAATTATTTGGAGGTATTTGCACTTCAATGGCACTGCACATGATTCATCAGACAAAATGCACAAGGTCCGCCCAGTCCTGGACTATGTAGTGGCCAAATTCAAAGATCTGTACACGCCAAAACAAAACATTTGTATAGATGAGGGCATGATGATGTGGCGTGGTCGGCTCTCCTTCAAAGTGTACAACCCCCAAAAACCCATCAAATATGGGATTAAATCATATATTCTTTGTGATTCTGAGACTGGCTACTGCTTCAACTTGATGCCATACATCGGTGTATCCCATACCCTGCCTGACATTGTTTTTACACTACTTGACCGCCTCACAGGTCAGGGATATACCCTGTTTATGGACCATTTCTATAATTCTATTGGCCTCTGTGAGCGTCTTCTTTCAGCAAAGACTAATGTGTGTGGGACACTCCGAAAGAACCGTGGGGAGCCTCAGCTCATAAGAGAGGCAAACAAGACAAGCTTGGGGGCAAATGGCAAGCTTGTCTGTCACAATGAGAAGGTGATGGTTGTTGCATGGCAGGACAAGCGGACTGTCAAGATGGTGACAACCTGCCATAAAGACAGAACGCATCCTGTCGAAGTGTGGCAGAAGGGGAACAAGGAGAAAGTCACCATTCTCAAACCGGAATGTGTTGTGGAGTACAATGCTTCAATGAATGGGGTGGACAAACTAGACCAAAACATTGTGTATTACCCCTTCCTCAGGCGCTCTGTCAATTGGTCAATGAAGTTTGTCACTTATCTTTTTCAATTGTGCATGTTCAATGCACATGTTTTATACAGAGTCAAAAACCCACAGAAGCCTGCAACCTTACTTGCGTTTATAAAAAAGGTTGTTGTTTCATGGACCGTGAAAAAGCAAGTTGGACAGGGTGATGAGCAAGCTGTGGAGAAACAAACAAGGGCCCCATACATGAAAGACCCGGAGAGCAGGCTTGATGGGCAAATGGGCAGGCATCGGCTGGAGAAGTTGGTGCCCACCAGCAAGAAGTTGGTGCCAACAAGAAGGTGTCGGGTGTGCCAACGAAAAGGCCTAAGGAGGGAGACCACCATGTGGTGTGCATCTTGCCATGTACCCTTGCACCCAGGAAGCTGCTTCACATCATACCACACCAAAAAACACTACACATCATAGGGGCGATACACATTCTCTCACATGCACACGCACACATGCACACACACACCCACACGCACTTGTAAATAGTTGAAAGTTCATACAAGCAGTGCGCACCCACATACTCGTGCATATGCACAAAACATGTATATAGTTCAAAATGAATTTCTTTTTTTTCTTTTTTTAAATATTGTAAATAGTTGTATTGTTGTTGTATGTAGTTCAAAATTTTTCCCACTTGTATATGTAGTTCAAAGTTTTTTTGTTTTGCTACATCTGAATTGTCAATAGTTATCAATAAATTTACCATCAAAATACATTTTTCTGTGTTTTTTATGTTGTTGTAACGAAGGAAAGGACTGTTCAGATGTTTGAGATGCTACAAAAGCAGAGAGTATTGGCATCAAAGTCAAAATTTAACTCAAAAGGAACCTTTTCACAAAAAGCTGTTTTTCTCCGTTTTCTAGTCAAAAACAGAAAAATTGGTTAAACTTAGTGTTGTTCTATTGCGAATAACTAGAGAAGGGAGAATGTTAGAAACGTACTTTTTTTTTAAATGAAAGAAGAGGGTTTAACCTTTCATTTGGTGGGTTCCATGTTTATATACCTATAGAACAAAATATTCTGTGGGTCTTCAAAAATGAGTCAAAATCCTCAAAAATGGCTGGCAAGCTGAAGCTCGCTTTTCTGAAAATGGCTGGCAGTGAATGAGTTAAATGCTCTTTCGGCTTCCGGGGTCCACATGAATCGAACCTGCGGGGAGGTCGAGGCGTGTAGGGGAGCGGCAATGGTGCTGAAGTTTCTTATGAACCGTCGATAAAAGTTGGCGAATCCGAGGAACTGCTGAACTTTCTTTCGCGAGTCCGGCGTGGGCCAATCTCGCACGGCGCTGACCTTGTCGGAGTCCATCTCCACCCTCCCGGGTGAAACGACAAATCCCAGGAAGGAGATGGTGTTGACGTGGAACAGGCTTTTTTCCGCTTTCACGTACAGCTGATGATTAAGCAGGCGTTGCAAGACTCGGTTCACATGGTTTTGATGGCTTACTTGGTCAGGAGAGTAAATCAGGATATCATCCAGGTAAACGTACACAAAGTGGTCAATGAAATCCTTTAGTACTTCGTTAATCATGGCCTGGAAGACTGCTGGAGCGTTCGTGAGGCCGAAAGGCATGACCAGGTACTCGTAATGTCCCCGGGGAGTGTTGAAACCAGTCTTCCATTCATCCCCCTCGCGGATCCGGATGAGGTGATAGGCGTTTCGGAGATCGAGCTTCGTGAATATCTTAGCTTGTTGCAGCTGGTCGAACACCGAGGACATCAATGGCAGTGGGTACCGGTTCTTAATCGTGATGTCATTCAAGGGGCTGTAGTCAATGCATGGGCGTAGGGATCCATCCTTTTTGCTCACAAAGAAGAAGCCTGCCCCCACAGGCGAGGAAGATGGTCGGATGAGGCCGGCTTTCAAGGAGTCGTCAATGTAAGTGTTCATGGCCTGGCGTTCGGGTCCTGAAACCGAGTACAGTCTCCCCTTGGGGATGGTTGATCCTGGGATCAAGTCAATCGGGCAGTCATACGGTCGATGTGGAGGAAGAGTCATGGCCTTGGTTTTGCTGAATACCTCCCGCAGGTGGTGGTAGCAGGAGGGAACGGTGTGCAGGTTCGGGTATTCCTCTTGAGCGGACGAGGCGAGGGACACCTGGTGAACCTTGGCTGTGGTGGTCCGGGGTGCTGGTTGTTCCAATCCGTGAGTCATGCAGTCCTTTCCCCACTCCAGTACGACTCCAGAGTTCCAGTCGATACTGGGGTTGTGTAAACGCAGCCAAGTGTGTCCCAAAACCAAAGTGGGGGAGGAAGCATGGAAAACATGGAAGCGAAGAGTCTCGAAGTGCTGTCCGATTTGTACTTCCAGGGGTTCGGTGATGTGGGTGATACTAAAGAGTTCCTTGCCATTCAGCGCTCTCGCCTGAATGGTCAGGGGAAGGGGTTCAGTGGTGGCTCGTACTTGCTTTACAAGGCTCCAGTCCATGAGGCTCTCATCGGAGCCGGAGTCGATGAGGGCTGACAGATCTGTGGTGAGATTGCAGTGGGTTATCTGGAGCTGCGTAACCCGTTGGTCCTTGGCGGGTCGGGGTGACGGGGAACTCACCGGTGAGCCTCTTTTAGCGGTGCAGGTTCCCACCAGGTGGCCAAGTTCGCCACAGTAGAAGCAGCGGCCCTCTCGGCGGCGACGCTGTCGCTCCTCGGGGGTTAGCTGCGCCCGTCCAAGCTGCATGGGTTCCTCTCCGGCGTGGCCCACCTCCCTTAGCGTCGGTCGGGGTGGGAAGATGGGCTGCGGCCTCCCTGTCACCAGTGGCTGTGACCGAGAGGTGGATTCCTCCCTCCTTTGGAGTCCGGCGATCTTCGTCAGTTCTTGGCGACGATGATCTGTGCGGATCGCGAGGGAGATCAAAGCTTCCAAGTCAGTGGGAAGTTCCACGGGGATCAGGAGTTCTTGTATGGCGGGTGAGAGTCCTTTCATGAAGTGATCTTGTAGTGCTGTGGAGTTCCAGCCACTGTTCGTTGCCAAGGTGCGAAAGCGGATTGCGTAATCGCTGACGGGTTCTCTGCCTTGTTGGAGCCGGCTCAAAGCTCGTGCCTTCTCTCGGTCGTTGTTGTCGGGATCAAAGACTTGGAGCAAGGCGGCTTGAAAGTCCTGTACACTCTGACAGACCGAGGAGCCCCTGGCCCATTCCGCGGTTGCCCAGGTCTTGGCCCGTCCAGTCAGGTGGGAAACCATGAAGGCCACCCGGGACCGGGCTGTGGAGAAAGCCTGTGGTGAATGTTCAAAATGGATATCACATTCCGTGAGGAAAGTCTGACAACGTCCGGGTTCACCGGAGTATCGTTCTGGGGAGGCCAGTCTCAATCCTACCCCGGTGAATGACGTGGTCGGGACGGAGAGTTCAGGGTGGGGAAGTTGTCCGGTGGTGGCTGGAGCTCACCAGCTCGTGGACCTGGCTGGACAGTTCCCCCAGCTGGGACATCATGGCTTGCTGAACCCGGTCATGGTTGTCAAGCCGGACCTCCTGGCTCTGCAGTGTAGCCTCGACCTTTCCTGCTGGGTCCATGCTGGCCGAAGTGTACTGACACGACAAGGAGAGGTAGGACTCAGACGCAGGATAAAGGTAGGCCACCAAGGCAACAGGTTTATTTCCGGTCAACAGCTGTCTCCTCTCAAACTGAGAGGAGAAAGGGAAGTCAAAAAGTGGAGAACTAAAAACGCTCCACTGGGGAGGAAAAAACAGGCAAAAGGTACAGGGGACAACTAAAGGCGCTCCACTAGGGAGGAAAAAAGGCTCAAGGCACAAGGGGTAACTAAGGGCGCTCCGCTGGGGAGGAAAAGGCACAAAAACAAGGCAAAACGACAAGGCAACGGGAACAAGGACTCGAGGACTGTGGGACGCTTCCATGCACTGAGATGTGACACTTCGGCACGGAGGGGAGAATGCAGATGGCTTTTATTGTGTGGGTTGATTGGTGGCAGGTGGTGATAATCATGGGCGGGGACCGGTAATTAGTGAGCGGCAGGAAGGGCAAGTGACCTGGGGTGAGAGGAGAGTTAGAATTTCAAAATAAAACAGGAAACATGACTGATAAAATAAAAGCATGAACCGCCACGCCGGTGGCGGCGTGACAATAATAACTAAGCTTTATTTTAAAAGGGAATGGATTTCAAATACAATCTTGAAATTCTTTTGCATAAAGAGCTTGGTCACACTTACCATTTTGTTCTGTTTCATATGATCATTTACTATAAGTTAAGTATAAGGATGCTAGTACGTCAGTAATAGTTATTTTGATAGCTAAATGTTAGCCAATTAGTTTGTTGCCTGAAATCATATTCAATTTTGTTTTCTTTTTTTTTTTTCTTCTCTTCCTTTTGCCACAGTCAGGAATGCTCACCAGCGAGGCTGCTTCAAATTGGTTAACAACACTATCAACAACTTCCCTATTCACTCATATCAAACCAATCTAACGACACAGTCCTGCATCGAGACTTGCACCGACAAGGTTTGGATACATTTATTTCCACTAAAGACTTTGATTGGAGTGAATGGGTAATCATGTAAATAATAAATATGTAATATGTAATAAATATGTAAGTTTTCCTCATAGGTGTTTTCCCTAGTTTGTGAGGGCTATATTTTTTTGTGACATATACAAATTTAGGACGCTACATTCTGTAAATTCTGTAAATCTTCATTGAGGCTGGTTAGAACGGGTGTTGGTAATTTTGGTTAGTGTTTCTCAATTCCGGTCCTCAGGCCAGCCTGTTTTCCATGTCTCCCAATTCCCAATGCAGCTGATTCCAATGACAGCTAATCAGCCAGCTCTGGAGAAGCCTGATAACGATCCTCACCTGCGTTGCAATTGGGAGACATGGAAAATAGAGATAGACCGATAATCGGCCGGGCCGATAATCGGGGCCGATATTTGACATATTAGTACATATCGGTATCGGCCTGTTTTATTAATCTGACGGCCGATATATAAGCGACCCATTTAAAACTCCGTCTTTTCGCTTCGAATGCAGCCAGAGCGTCTCTGTCTGTTATGGAGTCCAACTCCAGCAACGTAACGCCCATAGCAGCATTTGATTGGTTAGCCGTGCAAGAGCCAGAACCAATCAGTAGTGTATGCCGTGTATCACAGTAGCAGTAGTAGCATTGCCTTGCATTGAATCCCCGCTAGCTAACAGTGGTGTGTTCAGCTTAGCATGTAGGCTAACACCCAGTAGCTAATTCGCTACTTGAACTACTCAGGGAGGGAATCACACACATTTTCACTTAATTAAGTTAACAATGTTTGTTAGAAAGGTTCCAAATATTAACAATTGTCATTATTATATTGTCTAGTTCCATGTTAAGAGTAGAGTAACGTCATTATATTTACCTCTCGTGACGCACACATTGCATTCTGGGTCACGTCCACTATTTGTTGCATAGCGGTTATTATGCAGTTAGATGCCACAGTGACACTAAATAGCGTTTAGTTACTTTATATTGTGTTTATTTGTCGCACTGGTTTGCCATTGTGTGCCTTAAACTTCGACGTCGATTTGATTGACAGCTCGTTGTGCACCTCGTTAAAGTCCGCTCCGTAACAAATTAAGTGTCTCAAACACCGTTTAACTACACGAACGTGTTCTCTTCCGCATGTTAGGCATTAGTCGAGAAGTGCACTAAAGTATAGTGTGCTTATTTGCTCGTTTTGTCTCTCTTTTCACGTCATGTCTGCCGTCAGTTGGGACATTATCCTCTCAATGGATGCCACTAATATGTAACATCTACGGCCGTAGTCGGCTGCAATTAATGTTCAGTGATGTAATTTCGTTACGTGCATCATACTTTGAATAATGAGCTCATGTTTGGTGTGTTGTATAACTCTCGTGTGTTAGTAACTATTCATGTGGACAGCAAAGAGAGTGCTTGTTAATGTGAATTAGCAATGTTGCAGCCCAGTTATTATTTAGATAAGTAAATCTGTGCCATTAAGTGATACAGTACAGTACAGTACAGTACAGTACAGTACAGTACAGTAGTGAGAGAATAGTGTGCCCATATACACACACGTGTCTATAAGTGTAAAAGACAGAAACTGGCAGCGGTCCACCGCAACAATGTCTGTTTAACCAAGTTATTCTTACTATTATTATAACCAAGTTATTTTACTCTACCTTTTCCTGCGTTGATTGGGGCATCCTAAGTGGCAGTAAACTTCATGATGAAGTGTGTTGTATCCTGAAGCTGTCTTTTGACAGTTCTCTTGTAGAGAGGAGTAGCATGATATTGCTGTTCTCGATTTAAGATCCTAAGCTTATCAATACTGTCTATATGGTAACAATAACAATAATCATAATAAGGTCTACAAGAACTGTATGGTGTTCAGGGATGAATAGTTTTTCTCATGCCACTGTTGTTTCGTCAGCCCGGACGAGAGGCAGACGGTCGGACCGAGATTTACGTCCCGGCGGAGGCCGTCTTCGCCCTCCCGCCGGGCCGACGCTCAGGGGAGATATGTCGGGGAGGGGGGTGGGGGGGTGGTTGGGGGCCCCGACTGTCCTCTCCAAGAGTGATCGTATATTATGCATCCCGGGTGTCGGAAGGAGAATCTTCGCCTGTATTCTCTTTAAAGGAGAAGTTCAACAACTCAGAATCTAGAAGAAAAAAGTAACAGAGTGCCGGGCCGAGATTCAAGCTGTAGACAAAAAGATTAATTTGACACAGACATACAAACAAGACATATATTCTGGCCAGAAGGGATCAGAAATCCGTCGAACAAAGGGATGCACTGGTTTTTATAGCCTTACTAGAATCCACCCCCAAACTTTTTCCTTGGGCGTAACATCTTAAGGTAGCTAACGGTATTGGGCCACTACAAAATTTGCCCACTCCTACATATTAGCCTAATTATTCATATGAATGTCTTTGGCCACTAGAGTGCACTGCAAGATAGGAGTTTAACTTGGTGCAGTACTATTTTGTGACCATTGGGGGCACTGTTACTCCACGTAAACTTAGGCTCGCAACCTTTGGCCTATTTTAAAGCTGACCTCTGTATGAACTTCATGTTTACGCAAGCTCATGTGTACCTTCCTGCTCATAAATCTTGCGGACAAGACATTTTTATGGCCTGCACCTGGTCTTGGCTCACTCACTCACGTGTAGCACGTGTAGCTCACGTATTCGGAAAACCCCTATCTCACAGAATGCCTTCAAGGCCAGCCAGAGCACACGTGATCGGAAAACCCCTACATATGTCTGCTGGGTCAGAAGAAAGGAAATTGTGTCAGAGCAGGTTTGGGTCAAACCAGGTGGCCTTTTACAGGGATGGGGGGCATGAATCTACATAGATAACTAAAATTATATACTTCATTACTCCCTTTCATGATGTAAACACATCATGAACAATCAATGTCAAACACGGTCCCACCTATGTGTTAATCCCAGTAAATATGCGTGCATCAAAGTTCAACAATTTCGAAAAAAATGGTAATTAAATGGGATCCACTGGTAAAACACACAGAGCATAGCTATTGTAGAATTTTCTTTTGAGGCAAAAACCTGAAAATGAGGCTAAAAATGTCCAGGTGTTGATGAGGTAGGAATGTTCAAAGTTCAACTGCGGCGATCGGTGGGGCAGTAAGGGAAGTGCTTTCAATTTTCTTCGGGCAGGGCTCATGCTGCCCCAATCATCAGTCAAAATATTCAGGCCCAATCTGTACAGTCCGGCTGATTATGATTTTGCGCTGCCCGGGGCTTATTGTGCCCCATAAGAACAGTGTATTGTGAAAATGTGGTTGGTGATGTCTGATTGTATCAGAAGAAGGGGTGTGTCAAAGCAGGTTTTAGGTCAAACCAGGGGGCCTTTTATAAGGGGACTGCTGGATGGGGCATCAGGTGGGTGATCCTGGTGGGGTTTGGGGAAAGCTCATCTGGGGGCGTTGCATTTCTGGCGGTGGAGGGTCTGGTCGTGGTCAAAAAGGTGTGCCTGGTGGTGGTCGTGTAGACGTTTGCTGTTTGGCGGCTGCTCCTGGCTGGTTGGAGTTGAACACTTCTCAGCAGGAACTGGAGGTGACGACGGTGCAGGCGCTGAAGGGAGCGCTAGTTGAGGAGAGGGCTGCTGGTGGTTGCGCTGGAGGTGGCTGGGGCCCACGGCTGATGGTTGCACCTGAGTCAGTTGAGGGCTCACAATTGGTATCACGGGCTGCTATTCGGGCCATTCAGCAGCTGCTATCACCAAGTCCCCTAGACAAAAATCAAACATGAGAACTTTTCCCAATCGGTTGAACTATGTAAATTTCGAAAATTATATATATATAAAAAAAAATGTCCTTACTTACATTCAATTCCCCCTTTTGACACATACGTCATGTGTCAACACAAACGATACCAGAAGACTCCTGGTACTCAGACTGGAACCAACTTACCGTCCACGGAACGGGATCGGCACTCACGAAAACACAGAAACTTAACCTGAAAGCACTCATTTACTTACTACACCCAAAAACACATTGCAACACAAACAAATTTACAATGGTAAATAGAAATCAGTCCATAAAAAGTCATTTCAGACACAGATCAGATACACAAAGCTGGAAGGTGGTTCTTGAAGATCTCTGACCTGCAAGACCAGTCTAGCATAGGACAGCACAACATGTCGAAAAAACATTGATATCGCGATAATGGCCCATGCAATGTTTAATCTGGAATTTTACGCTTTGCATAAATTCAACCAGTCAGACATCAACTAAAAAATGCAACAACCATCCAATAGTTGATAACTGAGAGGTAATTACCCTTAAATATACAATTAGTTTGCCTATTTTGGTGCATGAAAAGAATTCTTTTAATTCCTTTAATTCTTTCATCAAATTACAAAAATGTCAGTTCTTTAGATACATGTTAAATTGCTATATTCAGCAGCCATATCGCATATCACGTTATTCCAATATCGTGCAGCCCTATTAGCATCCATCATGAATAAATCAACTATCAATGACAAAAAAAAAGCAATAAAACTGTAAGAAAATCGGGGTTAGGAAAAAACTTCACAAATCCATCATGATGAGTCTGTCGTGCTGCAAGAAAAAGGGGTTAAACAACAAAACAATACAAGTCACGGTCAGTCTGTCCCCGTCAGGTCTTCATAAAGTCAATAACACTCTTAACGTCATATGAAGTCGTAACAGCTCAGAAGTGGCACAATCATCCGAAGCCACATCATTAAAATTGGGCCTTCTCCATATGACTATTTTGTCAGTCAAATGGTGCCCTTAAATTGTCACGATCATAAACAATCCTATAATCAATATTAAAGTCAAATTTCACTAATCCGCCATTATACTCAATTAGACTAGTCAGAAAATATACAGTTACAGGTGAGAGGCAATTACTCTCATATTGTGATCACAAACACCCTTACTTGTACTAATTATCATGGCCATATTGTGCATGCAATTGTTTGCTACTCCCATAGGCGTCTGCAGCTGCTTTCTTCTTCTCTTACTCACCTTTTTTTTTTGTTTTTTTTTTATGTGAGTAAACAAACAAACAAACAAACAACACACTCCACAGACAAACAATCTCACAAATCACAACAGATACACACATTACAATAAAGATAAGAGTACACCCACATACTGGAGCTATAACCACAGAATTTAAATCAGACATTTACACCCCACAGCTCCCCTTTCACTCATGAATATGAATACTATCCCAAATTTTTCAACATCAACCTTTTACTCATCTTCCCCACGAAGCTCTTGCAAACCTAACGTTTCACAAACTAAACTTATCCTAAGTTACTATTTTCTAACTGTCATCATCACAGACTATGTAAAAAAAAATAAATCAATTAATTTAAAATACTAACAAGGATAGCTCGAATACTCCAACTTCGTTTTCCTCGTATTTCTTCTCAGAATCACTAACAACATCAGATGTGTCCACTGTAGTGCTTTTCAATGCCGATTCAATGTCATACTACTTCAGACATCTCTTTTACCACTATTTTTATCCAGATACAAAGTATTCACTCCAGTTTCAGTTTATTATGGTCCTTTACTTATGCAACAATCTCTTCTAGCCAAATTATTTAACATATATCAAAGGTATACTCTACGACATGTATCTGACTATTTTACATATCTTCTTCTTTTAACTTTTTTTTAGGGGCCGCTACAACGAATCAGTTGCCTCCATCTAACCCTGTCCTCTGCATCCTCTGCTCTCACGCCAACTACCTTCATATCCTCTTTAACTTCATCCATTTGGTCTTCCTCTAAATCTCCTACCTGGCATTTAGAAACTCATATCTTCCAATATACTCACTCTTCCTCCTCTGGACATATCCAAACTATATATAAAATTCAAACGTACTCAGGTGATTTGTTTAATCCTATGTGTCTCTTTTTTGGTTCTGTTTAGCAGTAGAAATCTCACTATATTTAATATATATATATATATATATATATATATATATATATATATATATATATATATATATATATATATATATATTTTTTTTTTTTTTTAAAGTTCACCTTCAAATTCTAACTATTTTATCCATAAAGGTGTTAAAAGGGACATAACCTCAATCATTCAATTAAGTCTTTGCAATTTGACCTACTAATTTCAGCATATTTTTCGTCTAAGTTCTATAAGCTGCAAAATACTGCTATAGTTTATCTTACTCCATTAAATAGCTGCAATATATAAATACACTTAACACAGCTAAATCTGGTTCTCCAATGTACATCGGAATCACCACTATCATTAATTCTAAGAATTCCAATATTTTAACAGCTAAATCTAAATATAAAATTGAATTGAGATGAATAATATAAAAAGTAGTCTCTCATAGTCTAAATGATACAGCCAAATTACCTAATTAAACCAATTTTCTTAGTTATTTCATCTCAATAAGCAACAATAGAGTTTCACAAATTTCAACACTTATATATCTTAACCATCCACACTTATTTTCTATTCATTCTAATTAATTTACTTAAAATGATGATTGATTTGATCATTAACAAAATTCATTCAATATGGTAACACCATACAATCCATACCCACTTGTCTAATGCGTCCTCCCAGTGTCTCCCAACCATCGTTCAATAGTTTTGTCCTCTGAGCTTACATGAGTGTGTCCATCCATGCTCGGGTTTTGTCCAGCCAGTCCAGTTTTTGTTCATCCAAGCTGCTCAGGATGTAACTGTAAGTCCTTTCAAAAGCAGTTAATCACACATAACAGGTGTTCATCATTGTCCTGTGTGTGACGTTGTGCCCCCCTACACAACAAAAGTCCTCCTTTGTTCCAGAGTTTTTCCAGACTGGAGTCACTCTTCCATTGTTCCATTTATGAAGAGATTTGGTCAACACCAGGATTTGCATCTTTCAATGGCCAAAGACTTGTACAATGTTCACATATAGGGACAAAATAAAAAAAATGTGGGCTTACTCTTACAATGACAGTCGTTTCATTGTGGATGACCAAGATATACTTGTCATTTAATATTACATTATTCTATATTTTGTAGCATTTCTAGTGCTGTAGGTAAAAGTGTGAACTAATTAAATAATCACAAAAAAAATTATCAAATTAGTCACATTATGACAGGAGATGTTTACGTCAAAGTTAGCACATATTATGTTTAAGTAATAAACACAACTACATGCATTAACCGTAAAGCATTTAATATATATTTTTGTAGAACTTTGACATTCAGATCATTTGTTTATGTCAAAACATTTGAGACATTTTTCTCTTCTTCATTTTAGATTATGAAAATAATTCACTGAATAGAAAAATGAGCATGTGCAGTGGATCAAAAAATGTTGGACATCCTTATAACACGAGACTTTCAAAAATTAACACATAACAGGTGCTCTTCAAATTTGGCAGGCAGAAAAAAAAATAAAAAATCTAATAAAAAAAAAGCTTCTTAATTAAGTGATGAATTGGGATCAATCCAAACTAAATTTAATCGATTTTATCAAAATATAATTGTTTGACAGCCCTAATCATCTCCATCAAGTCTATCAATCTAATGCTATGTTTTCTTTATTTTATTTTTCCTGCTATTTAACTTAGCCTCCTCTCAATTCATTTGGTTCAGCACCTATTATCCTTCAAAGCGACTCCTGCAAAATTCATCATTAATAATTTCTAAATATATACTCAAGCATAAACTATCATTTCGTTATGCTTTTTAAGCACAGACCAAAAGATACTACAGCAATAGTTCCTCTTGAACTAGCCTCCTCTTGAGGTGTTATAGTCAGAAATACAGCAATCTTAATGACCCAAACCTTCCTGGCTGGAGACACTGCTTAGACACGAAAAAATAAGGTCTTCCTCGACCTCCTGAAGTGCACCAAGGATTACACACAATACACTTCTTAGCCTGCTCTGAGGCCGAAAAACATAGGGTCACCTTAACCCGATTACCAACTCACAGAGAGTCCACCTAGGACTTACAAATATAACAATACAACTTTTTGGCCGTCCCGTAGGCCCTCACATACACAAGAAGTACTGACCCACCCTGGGGTCGGAACACAGATTTGGCTCACCTTAGAGCTGACGACTTGACACTTCTTATCTTAAATTTTTTATTTTTATTTTTTTAAACAAAAAGACGACTTACCCTTTGCGTCCTGCAATATCTCAACATTTTAAAACAAAATGACGACTTACCCTTTGCTTCCTGCAATATCTCAACATTTTAAAACAAAATGACGACTTACCCTTTGCGTCCTGCAATATCTCAACATTTTAAAACAAAATGACGACTTACCCTTTTCGTCCTGCAAACGATCCACACTATCGGCTCATCTTAAACCGCACTCGCAACAAGAGTTTTATCTGTTCATCTTGAACAGAACATTCACACTGTCGACTTATCTTAAGCCGTGCTCGTAACAAGAGCATAAATTGCCCTCCCTGGGCACTTCGTCAAAAAAAAAAAAAAGTTTTTCAGAAACCCTATTTATGACGGGAGACCTCTATATTTTTTAGGCACCTTTAACAACACGAAGACAAACAATATAGCCATTCATCCACTAAAGCTTTTAGACAGAACATGCATGCATTGTGTACATCTCAAATCTCCGGCCCTACACATTACAATCTTAATTTAATACAGTCAATACATAACTCTATTAAAATTTTATATATATATATATATATATCCTCTCCAAGAGTGATCGTATATTATGCATCCCGGGTGTCGGAAGGAGAATCTTCGCCTGTATTCGCTTTAAAGGAGAAGTTCAACAACTCAGAATCTAGAAGAAAAAAGTAACAGAGTGCCGGGCCGAGATTCAAGCTGTAGACAAAAAGATTTATTTGACACAGACATACAAACAAGACATATATTCTGGCCAGAAGTGATCAGAAATCCGTCGAACAAAGGGATGCACTGGTTTTTATAGCCTTACTAGAATCCACCCCCAAACTTTTTCCTTGGGCGTAACATCTTAAGGTAGCTAACGGTATTGGGCCACTACAAAATTTGCCCACTCCTACATATTAGCCTAATTATTCATATGAATGTCTTTGGCCACTAGAGTGCACTGCAAGATAGGAGTTTAACTTGGTGCAGTACTATTTTGTGACCATTGGGGGCACTGTTACTCCACGTAAACTTAGGCTCGCAACCTTTGGCCTTTTTTAAAGCTGACCTCTGTATGAACTTCATGGTTACGCAAGCTCATGTGTACCTTCCTGCTCATAAATCTTGCGGACAAGACATTTTTATGGCCTGCACCTGGTCTTGGCTCACTCACTCACGTGTAGCACGTGTAGCTCACGTGTTCAGAAAACCCCTATCTCACAGAATGCCTTCAAGGCCAGCCAGAGCACACGTGATCGGAAAACCCCTACATATGTCTGCTGGGTCAGAAGAAAGGAAAATGTGTCAGAGCAGGTTTGGGTCAAACCAGGTGGCCTTTTACAGGGATGGGGGGCATGAATCTACATAGATAACTAAAATTATATACTTCACCACCAACGTCTTATTGCAGATGGGAGGATGTAAAATGAAAAGTGCAGTGTGAGAATCCATTGTAAAGAACGGTTACGGTTTGCATTATTCAAAAATTTGGTGCCAACATTTTAACTTTTACTGCAAATGAATATCGGCTTCAAATATCGGTTATCTGCCTCCTTGACTACCGATAATCGTTATCGGTATCGGCCCTGAAAAAAAGCATATCGGTCTATCTCTAATGGAAAACAGGCTGGCTAGGGAGGCCTGAGGACCGGAAATGAGAAACACTGGGTTACAGGATGATGGTTTTGTGGCTGTCAACACAGTTGAGTCCACTCGCTGGCAATCATTGGCTCTTTCCATGCAAATGGAGACATGACAAATGAAGATGCAATCCATGCGTAACCACAGCATTTACACTTCTCTCTGCCAGTGTGGCAACAGACAATGGAAGTGGTTGCCTTCATTAACACAGAATGAGTGGCTGGTGACTTAAATGTCTGTGAAACTCATGCATCTATGCCCACCCTTGCCCAACCCCACCCCTGGATCGGTTGTGAGAAAAGGGAATATAAATACATACATACATATATGAGTCATGAAACACATGAACATTTGTGCATCTGGTTTGTAGGAGCTCCCGCTTGCCGTGTTCAAAAAGCCACATTGTTTCTGTACTTGGACATCCTCGCTCTTCAGTCTGGACCAGCAGTCTGCTAGAAATCGATGTATGGAAAACACTGGGCTGAACAACATTCGATACTCCACTCCTACAACACCCAGTGAGCAGGACTATTATCAGGTCTATCACACACCTGTGCTTGGTAAGCTATTTGTTATACACGTTATATAAACCTCTGTCGGGTTTATTTATTTTTTCTTTTTTGCATTTGGAAGGCTTTACTTTGAATTTAAGTCAAGCCTAAATTCAGGCTTGTTCAAAAAGGAAGTCTACACTTAATTTTGAAAGGGTGTCTAACCAGCAGGAGAGTTCTTTTTTTAAGTTTCATTTTTCTTGATATACAGTACTCTATGTATGTATTCAATAAATACTGAAGTAAAATTAAAACAATCATAAAACAGGCTGAAGGATGAAACAAAGCAAATATAAGAGGCAAAACGTTTGCACACAGTTGAATCAGTGTCAGGTTCTCATTGGGACGGTTTCTCGGACTGTTTACTGTAGCCGGGTTTGTTTTGAAGCCTTTTATTCCCAATAGAATGAAACCCAATGTTCAAAATGAATGAAAATGCTCTATATAAGCACATCAGTCAGAATAAACAAGCCAAACCTGAATGGAATTTCATTCAAATTCACAAGGATGCTACATTCCTTTTGCCAGTCCTATCAGACGTCATGAATACACGTCAGTCAAATACATGACTGGGCATGCTGTTTTGACATAAATGCGCAGTGAATTTTATGCAAATGGCGGCTTCCAATCAGAGTTCGTCTGTGACAGGGGAGCTTGTGTTTAACAACTTGTAACTTGTTAAGTGTAAAAACAGTCACAGTCTTGACAAATCATGTGACATTTACATTGATCTTCACATGTCACGGTGCTACCTTCGAACCTATAGATGATTGCAGTGGAAATGACACATTTGCGTGTCTAAACCAATAAAAAGGCATAATTTGGATGATGCCAACACTTCTGGTTCATGATTGGATTTGGGGATGGGGCTGTGCAGCATTGATTAAATACCCGAGTTAACTTCGTGTAAGGGAATGAATAGGTTAATGTTAAAATGTTACATATAAGATGTCAGGTTACAACACATTACAGCCATATAATCCCGGCGTCCACAAATAAAACAACTAAAAACATTAGAGAACTCCAATTTTTTTTCATCATGTTGTTCTTATGTGGGAAAAGAGTCAGAATTAGTTAAAAAAAATAAAAATAAAAATGAAAAAAAAATGCCCAGCAGAAAAAATGCCGGTCTCAAGGGGTTAAATTTAGTGGCACATGCTTTAAAGCAATACAGTACTTATTAATCATTTTCCAGTATTGGATTAGGCATTGTGTACAAAGAATAAAAGTGCAAGTATCTCTGGCATCTTATTCCCTGAATTTTCTTTGAAACCGATTAAGTATCAGAATTCGAACGTACCGTGGGGAACGGCATTATCCTGGTCACGTGATTGTGGTGACATATCTCGTGCGTAAACGAACGTCAGCTTCGGTCATTTCAATGGGAGTTTGCTGACGTTAGTTGGCAAGAAAAAAACCGTCTTCGATCCCAAATACTGTGCCAATTCTGTTCAGAGTAAAATCCTCAGCACATCCGGTTTCATGTCATTCCGTGTGGGGGTCGGGCGGTGGGGGATGGCCGCTCCTAACGTCACACAACATGTAGCTTAACCTAGCAGAGTACAAGTCACCCGGATGTTTACCGTCCACTTCGGCTGGATCTGCCAGTTTTATCCATCTTTCGGTCGGAAACAAATGTTTGGCATGTCCTCCGTGGCTGTTCTGCTTTTGAAGAAGTGCTTCATTGTTGTAAGACGTAATTCCACCTTTGATGTCCGCTGTGGGATGTGAAAATTCCTCGTGAGTCTCTTTGTTATTCATTCCATGTCATTGAATGTGTATTTTTAGGCACGCGATACGTCATGATGATCACGTGGCAATACAGTACTTAATGCAAAAATATTCATAAAAATTGCTATAAAATCATAATTGCTCAACAAAATTGGCATTTTTTTCAGGGAAGAGTTGAAATTAACCATTTCACAGAATAGCTGGTTAGTTTTTCATGAGTCTTGTGTTCCTTTAAGCAACGGATTGGAATAGATCACATTGAGGAAACGGACAGGGTTTTTCTGGCCGATCGGCAGCAGTTTGTCCACGTCATATCTTCTTTACTCTCCACAACATTACATGTAAACAGTTGACCAGAGTTCCATTAAAGTGAAAGTGTCTTCGGATATAGAACGAAGCAGTTTGATTTAAACCTTGATGTGAGTTTTTCCTATCTGAACCTTGGCATATGGGCCCACCATACCTCTACATCTACGCCAGGGGTGTCCAAACTTTTTCATTTGAGGGCCACATGCAGAAAATCAGAAGGACGCAAGGGCCACATAATGTTATGAAGAGAAATTGCGTTTTGTCCTAAAAATTGTACAAATAATTTATTTGTGCTTTTGCATATTTAGAAAAATGCTACAGTATATGAACCAATTTATTTGTAATATGGCAGTAGGGTTATTATAGTTTTGGAATTTTTCATTTTAGCTTTTATTACTTTTCAGGGTGGTTGTGTTAGTTTTTATTAGTTTTAGTTCTTTAATAAATGCTTAGTTTTCGTTTAGTTTTAGTTAGTTTCAGTATTAGTTTTAGTTATGTTTTTAAATGTGTTTTTGTTATTTTTTTAAAATGTGTATTACTTATGCACAATATTAAAAAACAAAACAAAACATGGGAGCGACGTCATCTGAAGGTGCTTTTCTATTGGCTGTTGCTAGATGACGTCACTTCTGTGTGACATACTTTCAAACGTCATTATTCCGGTTGATATCAAAATAAATCTACTAAAAATTACACCAAAGACTAACACGAAGTAAATTTTTTCTATAATTATGGTTTTAGTTAGTTTTTTAAATATATAATAAAATAATATAATATAATATATAAATATAAAATGTAATTGCAGTTAGTTTTCGGGGTTTTTTTAAAAGCATTTTTGTTATTTTATTTTGTTAACGAAATTATTTTTGAATTTTAGTTTTAGTTTTTTCATTAGTTTTAGATAACTAAAATAACCTTTAATAGCACCTGTGTTTTTCGACACCCTCCCTTCTTACTTTGATCATCTCCAAACATTTTTGTTTATTTGATCTGAACTGAGTCAAATGACAATTTTAGCATATGTCGCGTGCCACTAAAAAACGGACGGCGGGCCGCAAATGGCCCCCGGGCCGTAGTTTGGACACCCCTGATCTAGGCTGTAGCTAGCTGGACATTAGAATTTGAGGAATGGTGAGGTCAGGAAATGGAATAGGAGATAGAAAGAATTGTGAACAAATTTGAGATTGTGTGGGCAAAAAAAAAAGGTTCCAGTCGACTGGAGTTCTTACAGTGAGCTTTGTCAAATACAGTATATTACTTCGTGATTGCCTCAAATGAATCCACCTAGGACTCTGTCATCTTCGTGACTAAAAATACAACTACTCTTCCAGACTCCAGGTGCAAGGAGAGGATGTTTCTACCACAGAGATCCAGCTCTCTCGTGGCTCTCTCCAGTTTTCCCGGTGCTGGAAACACTTGGGTCCGACACCTGATCGAGCTCATGACTGGCTACTACACTGGCAGCTTCTATTTTGATGGCACCTTGTACAGCAGAGGTGTGAATGGCTACATTCCCAGTGTGTTTTGACAACTGTTGAGAGACACATTGCCTTGCCGATGATCATTTTGTTTGTTGACCTCCGCCAGGTTTCAAAGGAGAGAAGGACTTCTGGAGAAGTGGTCGCAGCATTTGTGTCAAAACTCATGAGAGCGGAAAGAAAGAGATTGAGATGTTCGACTCTGCTATCCTTCTGATTCGGAATCCTTATCGGTCCCTAATGGCTGAATTCAACCGCAAGTGCGCTGGACATTTAGGACATGCAACAGATGCACAATGGAAAAGCAAAGGTAGCACTCTATTCTTCAAATCTATTATCTAGTGGTTCTGGAGATTTGACAGATTTTCTGGGCTGTGGAGACGCCCCAAAAAAGCTTCACTGGATTCACGTGGATTGATTGACATTGTGCAAAGCGCTTATGTCACTTACACATAGGAAGTAGAAAGCAGAAGAAAATGGTCATTACGGTGCGTGCCGTACCATTAAGATGTTACAGATGCTAGCTCGACTAAAGCCTGGTTTACATGGCAAGATTTTAAAATTGTCGGCCGATTTCCAATCTTTGACAGACACCACAGGTGAAGAGAAAAAATCACGGGAGTTCCAGTTTTGAACGTACCGTGCGTGATGTGCGGCCACACTGCACAATCAACACACTCCACACGAGCCGAGTTCATTCAAGAATGGGACGGGAAATCTCGCAAAACCTCTCGAGATTAAACGTGGCTTCCGAGTCGTCAACATGAGTGGATCCTGGTTTTCAGCCGAAAAAGCGGCATAGAAAGAAAAGGTGTTGTTTAAAGGAGTGTAAATTGGCACTGGCGAGACATCGCTTGCCCTCAGCTCAGTGTTGGCGGCGCGCGTTGGCGTCCCACCCGGAGACCACGTTTATTTGTGGAGAATGTGTGTGCGTGTATAAAAAAAAACCCCAAATAATTAATTTAAAAAATATAAAATAAAAAGAGTGTAATAGCGCGAGCACGGACTTTCTGCTGCGTCATGACTGTTTTGATTTTGGATTCCCACCGGCTTCCTCGCTGGCTCGCTTTCTGATTGGCTGCACGTCACCGTCAATCAGCTACGCGGAGCGAAGTGGGGCCAAAGAATCCAACATGTTGGATATGCCCGATTTCAAGTCGGGGGTCCTCCCGAGCGCCGATATCGGGAGGCACTGTGTGGTGACAAGACACACGGCAGGGTTATCTGTGAAGATTATCGCTTTGGTCTCGGCGCGTCCTTACGATTGTCGGGAGGGGAAATTGGGGGCTAAAATCGGGCCAGTTCTCCTGCCGTGTGAACCAGGCTTTAGACAGTACACATTTTATTAATTAATAAATACAATGAAATGAACATAATGTTGTTAAAAACAACAACAGTGCATCCATGATGAACAGTCACCCATCCTTGCTGCTTTCCGCTATTGCTAGTTTGCTAGCAACGAGCTTGGGCTGGCATTTGAGTGTGATTAAACACGTTATAGAGCTGCTTCTAAGTCAGTAATCACTGTCTCCATGGAAGCAAATTAGCTGTGCTTCTGACAATGTCATTCTCACGATGGGATGACAAGATGAAAAGTTAACAGAAGGCGGAGAAACCCTGCTAATTGCTAAGTCAAATTTAACATGAAATGTTAAAATGTGATTCAGTACGCTTTTTACAGAGGTCTGACTGGAACCACTTTAAAGTGGGGCAACTTTGAATTGAAAAATGGAAAAAAAAAAAAAGAATAGAATGGAAGAGGAAAAAATACTTTCTGGAACCAGACATGAATTATTGTACATTATGGCCATACATCAGTCTGGTGGTGTGGTCTAAAAATATATTTAAATAATATATGTCAGACTCTACAAATAATGTGCCTAAGTCATATTTTGGCAAGGAAAAAAAATGCAGCGTTTTCTAAAATAAATAAATAAATAAATAGATAAATAAATCGAAAAAATAAAAAAAATAATAATAAAAAAAAAAAGGTGTGTGGGGGGACGCTGGGGGCGACGACATTATTTTATCCAAATGAAATCCCATTTAGCCTGTTCATCCCGATTGGTCAGTTTATATGGAGCATTTTCATTCCAATTAGTCTTCAAGTATTCATTCTAATCAGAATACATGTAGACCCAGAAACTGATTAGCATAAATCCTGTGCAAAGAAAAAAAGTTTCATGCCGACGAATAGGTTGAATTTGCAAATGCTGAACCACAAATATGCGGGATCCACTGCATATGGTAGAAACGGCGTGCACTGCGCATATCAAAAGGGGCTCAACTTAAGTCTTGTCCAAGTCTATTAAATTTGAAGTCCTGTGTGATATGGACTTCTAATTTAATAGCAAATCTTCTGTTTCTGTCATTCCTTGATTATTTTTGTTTGAATATACATTTCGCTGATTGTTTGTTCTATGATGTATATGCGGAAGAGGCAGGACTGTTTTTGCACATGAGCTTTGGTTCCGTTTCGTTTTGCGACGTGTGCTTATGACTTTGTGCCCCT
The DNA here is from genome assembly GCF_051991245.1 of Festucalex cinctus. Classification (NCBI taxonomy): domain Eukaryota; kingdom Metazoa; phylum Chordata; class Actinopteri; order Syngnathiformes; family Syngnathidae; genus Festucalex; species Festucalex cinctus. Next base: position 21,170,776 of record NC_135428.1, read on the forward strand.
CGGTTGCGCGTTCTCAACCCAGACCGAAATCAAAGCTCATGTGCAAAATCACGGAAGTCGGAACTCCCGCCTCTTCCGTGGCATATATACCCCATTAGGGGCAATATTTGATACCAGTATGAGTTAATTACTGACTACAGGTACCTGTTTCTTAGACTAAGATTTGATGTAAAACATCAACATTTTCTTCATGCAATTACAGTAATTTCCAGACTATAAGCCGCACCTGATTATAAGATACAGCCAGTACATTTCTTATTCAATCAATCATTCCACAGTAGAATTCACACATTTAAGTAATCTTTCACTAACGTCCATCTTTGTAGAAATAAGTCCGTCTTCATCTGTAATTTAGCAGTCATGTACTCCATCATGTACACTTGCTTCAATCTCAAGGTCCATTCAGCTTTTGTTGGTGGAGGTATTTTCATCCAGTTTGCCGTAATTGTCTTTCTTGCAACCATTAGAAGAATACGTAGCATATATTTTTTGTGACCATTTGTTACACTTTCTGGGCATAATCCCAATACACACACCATAGGACTTAAATGGATATCAATATTCAAAATTCTTACACCCAGTACATTTCTAAAGGAAAAAGTATTTTGTACTTACATAAGCCGAACCTGACTATAAGCCGCATGTGCCCACATTGAAACATGAGATATTTACGAAGAAAGACGGTACACAGAAAGAGTTTTCAAAGGTTTAATAATATACCTTAGCTTTTCAGTAACACAGCAGCAACACGGTAGTAAACCAGCACTAACTGGGCTGGTTAAAAATAACATACCGGTAAAAGTCACTTGGACTGAGACTTCTTGTATTTTCTGTGATGAGGGTCTGCTCATGCTAATTTTATTCATGCACAAAGCGCCAAGTTACATTAAACTTGCGTCTTCCTTGACACATATATTTCACCTGTCTCACGCTTACCTTTTCTGCTCGAGCGCCCCTGGCGGCCGTTAGGAAAAAAAAATTCATAAATTAGCTGCATCATTGTATAAGCCGCATGGTTGAAAGGGTGTGACAAAAGTTGCGGCTTATAGTCCGGAAATTACGGTAAATGCATTTGAGAAAATAGCTTACTGCAAACCTTAGAAATGTATATGTGCATTTCACTGTTTCGACCCCTAGATGTCAATAATGCCTAGTGAATGAGTTCAATGGAGCATGCCAAAGTTAGGCTGTGTCCGAATTTCATTGATTTTTCAATACATCAGGCACTCGGAAGCTTTGCTGTGATTGGCTCAAGCCTCATAAAAAACTTGAGAGGGAAGATCTTTTTCCACACACACACACACAGCCTGTGTTCAAATTCAAAAGGCTGGGTCCTCCAGGGCGAATTTGTCGGCTGCATGTCGTCACTCCCCGAAAGCACGCTCGGACTTACACATGAATGGAATGTCGTTCAATGCGTTACCGATAAGCAGCATTGACAGTCCATTCGTATGTAAGTCTGAGCGTGCTGTCGAGTCGCGCCGGGAGTGACGTCATGCAGCCGACAAATTCGCCCTTCGGAGGACCCAGCCTTGTGAATTTGGACACAACCACAGTTTGCTTTTGTGGGCATTTTGTGGGAAAAACTTTGTGTAGTGGATCAAATGATGTGTCAGTCATCAAAACGGTGTTTTGCTACTTCGGAGTGTCTAATCAATGCATTTTAATTCCTTGGTCAGACTACAAGAAAATGGCCTGATTTTGGCCCGACCGACGTGTCGGGGACAAACGGGGCATGTCGTAAACGATTTTGAGTTGTTTTGACGTAGCGTTGACCGTGTAGTGTGACACGTTCAACGATTAGTCACATGTTGTCCGGGACGATTCACGACCATCACAATAGAAGTCTAGCATGTCAGAATTTTTGCTTGTCTTGTTGCACAATGTGACATACCTACATCGTCGTCCGTTTCGTTCCGCAGCATTAACCAATAGCGAGAGGGAGCGAAACGTCAATCACACACTGACCAGCAGTTTATAGCTCTTATTTATTTATTTATTTATTTATTTATTTGTTTGTTTGTTTGTTTGTTTGTTTGTTTGTTTGTTTGTTTTATCCCCTGGATATCTCATGGGATGGGGCCAGACAGGTGCAACCCAAAAAAAGAAAAGAAAAAAAGCGCCCCGCTGCAGCGCTGCCGCTGCATGGATAGCGCACACATTGTGCACATTTGTTGTCATTTAATATGACACATATGCTAACACATATGCTCTATATGGGATCATCAAGTAGGCCTATTGCCATAATTTAGCTCACACTACATGTACATTCAGGTTCTTGTACTTTTGAGGAGGGAAAGAAAGAAAAACATGCTGTATGCAGGTGGCTGCCAATGAAGTCCCGCGAGCAAGCACGACTTCTCGTCACTAGGCCTACATGTACACTGCACCTGCACAAATACTCTATAAAAAAATTAAAAGTCACATTATTTTGTATTTTATTTACAGGAGCCACCTCCCAACATAATTGCCATTGTCAGGCAACGGCGACGTGAAAGTTTGTGATGTACAAAAAAATATATTGTGACTGTCGTTCTAATAATTTCAGACATTTGGGCATATGAGTAGGGATGGGCACATATTTAGTAAGGATGGATCACGTCTTTGGGACAGACATCTTTTTATAGAAGTCGGGCCAGGCCTGGCCGCCTTGACACCTGCTCTCGCTTGAGAGATTTTTTATTTATTTTTTTTAACCCCCTCGAAGGACGGTTAGGAGTGAATGCGCATATCTACTGCACCGTACTAAAATGAGTCAAATATGAATAAATATTTAAGCAATATAGAAATTTCTCAAACACAATATAATATTTTGTGTTTAATAAAATAATAAAACAAGATGTCCTCTCAAAATTAATGAACGAAATAAGCTAAATTACCCCAATGCATGTAAATAAATTTAAATAAGCAACACTACCGAGCAGGGAGCACGAGCAATGCGCAGGTTTATGCTTATAGGCCTGGTTCACACGGCAAGATGTTAAAATTGTCAGCCGATTTCCAATCTTTGACAGACACCATATGTGAAGAGAAAAAATCACGGGAGTTACAGTTTTGAACGTACCGTGTGGGGTGTGCAGCCACACTGCACAATCACACACCACACACGAGCCCAGTTCATTCAAGAATGTGACGGGAAGTCTTGCAAAAGTTGTCGAGATTAAACGTGGCTTCCGAGTCGTCAACATGAGTGGATCCTGGTTTTCAGCCGAAAAAGCGGCATAAAAAGAAAAAGTGTTGTTTAAAGGAGTGTAAACGGACACTGGCGAGACATCGCTTGCCCTCGGCTCGGTGTTGGCGGCGCAGGTTCGCGTCCCACCCGGAGAATGTGTGTGCGTGTATCAAAAAAATAAATACAAATAATTAATTTAAAAAACTAAATAAAAAGAGTGCGGCCCCAGGCCGGGGGGAGCGCAAACCGAGCCGTCCGGCCTGGCCGCCTCCCTGCGACCCCGCGGCTCCGTGCCACCACGGCCGGCGGTCGGAGCTCCCGTGAGCATCCGACTCATCCACGGTCACGCGCGCCCTCGGCCTCGTGTTTGTGTAAGTGGAGGGTGGAAAAAAGAAAAAAGAAAAAGACCACACGGATGCATCAAGCATAAACCAAGCTTGAGCCCACATAAAGTTGAACTGTATAGAATGTGCCACAGCTTTATGAGATCATCAACACATTAAAGTTCTTAACGATCCAATATCGTCATATCTCCCACCCCTAGTGTGAACTTAGCATAAAGTGCTTCTGAATTGTTCCAATGTGCTTGTGTAGCGTAATACGTTTCCACCGTATTTATTATTTATCTATTCCATGGAGTTCTTTGCTCCGTTCTCTGTGTGTCTGACGAGTCACGTCGATTTGCGCACATCAGTGTTTTTGTTATTTTGTACATCATTGAAAAAAATACATTTTGAATCAAAATAAGCTGCAATTGGCTGGCAATCAGTTCAGGGTGTACCCCGCCTACTTCCTGAAGCCGTCTGGCCCCCGTGACCCTTGTGAGCGGTAGGTGGTCAAGAAAATGGATGGATGGATGGATGGATGGATGGATGGATCAAAATAACGACTGTAATAAGTATGCCTTGTTGCAGTCATGTTACAGTAATTGTAATACAGTAGCCTATAGGGATGTAACGATAACGGCAATATCATGATATCGCGACATTCACACTGTTACAAATATATCATCGTCGTTGTTGTATAGGAAATGGGTCGTTTTCGACGAATTAAACATTTGGACGGTACTGAGGGAAGTTGTGATTACCTCAGCAATCTCTAGGGGCACCACGTTGACTTTGCTTTAGTTTGGAGGAGCAAACTAAACGATGAAAATCCTATATCAAGCATTCATAATCTGAAGTCACTACATTCAATATTCATGGTTCTTTGTATTAATAAAATAATAATAATCCACTCGAACACACAGATGACTTGGGCGTAATAGAGTTTATAAACCATGCATTTATTTACTACTGTTACACATACAGAGTCAAACACTTCCTATCTAAATATCCTCCCGTAAGAAGAAAAGAAATTAAATTAAGCTGCTGAAAATAGAGAAAGAACACGATCTAAAGGAAATGGGAAAAGTCTGGCGTGCCAGCTTTTTGATAAGTGGAAAAGTAAGTTGCACCCAGGGGTATGTCAGATTGGTGATCAAACGTGCACTTCCAATTTGGGAGTTGCGCCAGGCGAGCAAAATGGAAAGTCGGTTGAAGAAAAAAAAAAATTAATGTCCGTTCAAAAAGGGGCAGGCAAAACAAAATGTATTCCACAGATGGGCGAGGAAGGCGCAGCTTGGAACGCACAAGCTTGGAGTGTGCTCGTGACACATGCTGCAAGAGTCCAGTGATTGATTCGTCCGTGACTTGTGGTCATCGAGGTAGAACAAAACAAAAAAAAAGAAAAAGGAAGCAAAGAGTCCGTCGGGGCAGAGGCCGGTGTTGGTGGCGCACGGTGGATGGGGAGCGTAACTGCGTGTCCGGTTGCGACCGCCAACTCCGGTAAAGCCGATCACTGTTAGAACAAAGACACCACGTGGTTGAAAAACGTGGCGCGGCACCGGAGAGACCTTTTGTAAGGTTGAGAAGGAGAAAGGAGGGAAGAGTCCGGAATGGAAGGGAGTCCGGAACGGAAAGGAGGAGAGCGAGAGACTGCTGGGACTTGTGCCTGGAGCTTTTAACCATGTTAAAATGCCAAATCCTTACCAAAAACATGACAGAAGTGTTGTTTTCCTCCATTCGCCCCTGGATGAGAAATTCTTGGTCATTCTGCTCTCCAAGCACCAGCAACTCCCAAACTGAGAAAACGAGTGAGTGCTCACTTTATGACATCATAAGGTGTGGACCCACTCCCGCACCGCCTCTGCGGAGTAAACACACGCCCACTTCCTCTGAGACCTCCATGGGATAGTGACAAAAGTAGCCTTTATCAGTAAACATTCTGCCCAAATGAATTCAAATCAATGTGATGCCAAAGTGCGATGACAGTTGGCTGTTTTAAAATCCCATGGTTCTGGCTGACACTTGTGTAAACGAGAAATAAAACTTTTGCACTGCTGAACCAAACTGAAAGAATAGTATAGTGTTTACTGTGCATGCACTGTCAGCAGCAAGTTACTGGTTCAAAACCAGCCCAGGTTTTTTTTTTTTCCTCTATCGTCTTCTCTCTCATCCCCTCCTCCACGATTTCTTGCAGCAAGGAGCTGTTTTGTTTCAAATGTTTATTGAAGAATTGGCTTGCATCAAGTTGCATGGCATACTCAGAGGAGTGCTCAAACGCAGAGCTACAACAGAAGACTGCAGGCTCACCAGGGGCGCGGCAATCACACGGGGAGAGGCGGGGTTTTACTGAACCGGGTGTTTTACTTCCGCGTTACAAAACTACCCAGCAAAACACATAACATTTCATAAAAAATTACATCACCATGGTGTCATAGGTAAGATTTAATCATTACATGCCTATAGTTAACTGTTGGAAGGGCTTAAAATACCGTGGTGTAATCCCTTTAAGCCTTTATTAAATTTGGTCAAGCTGGCAAATCAGTTTTCCCACAAAGAAAAACAAAAAAAACATCGTTTCCCACACATCATGATTAACACATCATGAAATCATTTTGTGACGAATTATACTGCCATCTGATGATGTCATCTTTATTTATATAGCCCTATCAAACAGCCTTAATAATTCCGATTGTTACCACTTGGGATCAATCTTGCTACATCTACATTTTCCTGGAGTGGCCTGACCTCTCATGTATAGGTCAGAAACCAGGCTTGGCCTTGCAGCTGATAAAAGAGGCTGTTAAAAAAATAAAATAAAATAAAAAGTTATAAACCTGTGGCTCTGGCTTGTACGGGGCTCTACTTCAAAAGCTGTGGCTTCTTTGAAAAACACATATTCCTTTGAGGTCTGTTTTTGAGTTGGTTTCAAGTTGGTGTCAAAAGAGTTTAGTCTGGTTGGATGAAGAACCTCAGGGCTTAATCTAAATGAGACCCCATTCCTCCAGCCATGGAATGTGGGAGAAGAGCCGAGAGTTTCCTTTGAAAAAAAAATTGAGAGTGTGATGGGGCAATAATTGCTACATTGTAATGTCATGATATTAAAAGCAGCATATATGTTAGAAAAGTCAGGTTGATTTCCATTTGGCAGTTCTAGCACCCTCTGGTAGCTTTTTTTTTTTTTTGTGCAGTTAATTTTCACGAGGCATGTTTTGGCCCTTCTATGTTTAAAATCACACTAATGGTCAGATGAAGAGGCACGTAAAATGCTAAACAGGATAGCATATACTCACTACAAATTCGCAACGTAGTATAATTTGCCAAACTCAATAGGCTATATGGTTCTGTTCTGTATAGTGGGGATATGGACTGATACTGACACAATCTAGGTCCTAATATAAGCAAGAAAAAACGAGATTTCATGCAGTCACAAAACCAAAAATAAATAAATAAAAAATCTCTAGTGCAATCGGCCTTTCCTTCAGATTAAATCTTCTACGGTGATTAGATGTGTGGGACCTTGATGTATTCTTTTCTTATCAAAAGAAACTCGATAATTTTCCCCACACTCATTCTGATTGGCCTTAGCTCAATGTCTGTGAAGATGCCAAGAGATTCTGTACTCAAAGAGCCTCAAAATTGATTTTGGAAGAGAGAAGCTTTTGACAGTGATAATGCAAGCATGGAAAACTGGCAGCCAACAGACTCTTGTGGCACACACGCTCACTCATTGTAGCCTGTGAGTCTGGGAGCTATGTTTGAATCAGGTCCAACTTGTAATGATTCTAATCACCAACAACAGCAGTTAAACACAGATAGCGGGAGATCAAAACAGCTGGACAAGCAAGCAAATCATATCAGTTTTGCTCTGTGGGACGATGTACGCTGGCAGCTCTCTGCTTCAGCCTTGCGCGAAAATCGGTTGTAGGTTTACAAGGGGCAGTGTTGCACAGTTGCGGCCTGGGATGCGTGCCCAGCTATTCTCACAAAGCTCCCCAACTTCTGCGCTTGTGTGGTTCAGTTGTTTGGCATCAGCTGGAGACATCTGTGATGGACAATGAAGAGCCAGGTTAAGTTGAAATGGTCTGGGTGCTTTATTCTAAGAAAAAATAAAATAAAATAAAAAAATAGTATCATATCGATACCAAAGGGCTATCATTGATGCTTTACATGATTTATTTTGGTTTCTCATGGGTCCCCACGCGCAATCCCTGCATGCACAGTGAATGACATTTTACGCTCGGTCATGTTATGCTTCACACGTGTTATTTTAATAGGACAAATGATTTAAAGTACCATAATATTTTATTAACCTAAAAATACTTGGTATCACTATCGCCGATACTGGTGCCAGACAATATTTACTTGGTATCAATTGATACTAGGGCTGTAACGATATCCAAACATCATCATACGATATTATCACGATATGAAGGTCACGATATGATAATTATCACGATATGGGGGGCTGGGGGGGGGGCGATATTTAAAAAAGATCGCGATATTGTTTAAAAAAAAAAGAGCTCTTACTAAAACAAGCACAATATTGTGCTTTTGTACAAAATAGCAATGCATATAAACCACCTGCAATCTCTAATAACAATATTGAGGCACTTACTTGCGAATGCAAGCACACATTGATCGCTTCACAAGAAAATTAGGTTCCACTTCATTTGACAATTAGCATAGATTTTAAATATAGAAGGCCAAAACATCCCTAATGAAAATTAAATTGCACTAATAATCTAGCCACTAGAGGGTGCTAGAACTGCACAAATCAAAATCAACCTGACTTTTATAACAGATGTGTTCCTTTTCAATATTGTGAACATGACGACGACGATATTGTGGCAGTTTTAATATCACAATATCACGATATTGCCCTTATTGTTACCCCCCTAATCGATACTAGGGCTGGGATTAAAAGTCGACCAAGTTGATTGGGCCGACCACAAAACTTGGTCAACGCAAAACTGTATGCGTCGAAGTAGGCCTGCTCGATTATGGAAAAAATACTAATCACGATTAATAATCATGATTATTTTGAAATCACAATTATTCAAATCGATTTTTTTTTTTGTTCAAAACAATAACATTTTTAAACATTTGAAAATATTTAGACAAATAAAATTATTTGAAACACTATAATTATGTAAGTTCCTTTTGGACCAAACAGAATTGGGGTTGTGTGCAGTGCCAACACCGGAATGTACAAGTGGACTAAGGCTGCATTCGAGGAAAGTCTTTTGCGATTTCGTACCAGTAAGTGTGTACGACCCCTTGAACAATGGCAAAGGCGACGGCTATGGAAACACAGACCATGAACGGTAAAACGCAATTTACTCAACTATAAAACTAGATAGCTTTCTTCGTTCATAAATATTCAATATAACTTCACGTAACACAATGTATGTGACAGTATGCCGCTAGAGAGAATATTACATGGCGGCTTCTGTCAAAATTTGATGGATGACATTCTTAATTAGATTAGGGGGGTCATGTATGGGTCATGACCCCTCCCTAATGAAGCTTAATGACCCTTTAATGACTTCCAGATGTCATATAATGAGGGTTAATGACCTTTAATGACTTCCTGATGTCATTTAATGAGGGTTAATGACCCTTAATGACTTCCTGATGTCATTTAATGAAGATTAATGACCCTTAATGACTTCCTGATGTCATTTAATGAAGATTAATGACCCTTTAATGACTTCCAGATGTCATATAATGAGGGTTAATGACCTTTAATGACTTCCAGATGTCATTTAATGAGGGTTAATGACCTTTAATGACTTCCGGATGTTGTTTAATGAGGATGAATGACCTTGAATGACTTCCGGATGTCGTATAATGAAGATGAATGACCTTTAATGACTTCCGGATGTCGTTTAATGAAGATGAATGACCTTTAATGACTTCCAGGTGTTATATAATGAAGATGAATGACCCTTAATGACTTCCTGATGTCATTTAATGAAGATTAATGACCCCTTAATGAAGATGGATGATGTGTAGGTGGTGTTCCTACCTGTTTTTGCAGATATCATGGCTGACCCGGGTTCAAATGCAAATTGTTTGGTTAACTTCCGGATCCGGTGCACGCCCCCTAGATTGAGTGAATAATGAATAATAATGAGATTGAATGACGTGATCGGAGGGAGTGGTTTAGTATGGGTAAAAAGGATATAACAAGCGCTTCAACAGTCCGATAGAGCTATAGCAAGGATGGCGAGGAAAATCAATGTAATCAGCGAGACAAATGTTTCAGTGCAGATGGGACGCACTGGGACCGACTCGATTTTGGATGCGCCGCGTAAGAAGCAGATGATTTTGCGACGTATTCAGAAACCCCCCGCAGAGTCTTTGGAGGAAATATGGTCTTTGGATCCATCTGCCTCATGGGGATACCGCTTCCTTTACGAGATGGGTGAGGTGTGTCTGTATTTTAGCATGGACGGTGTTGAAAATACATCACCTAGTGGCTATGGGACTCTAAACTCTAATAATATGGGGTATATTAAATCAACTGGTACCTCAAGTGTTGAAAGAATGTATGAAGTCGTCTGAACCATGGAATGTTTTAACATTTACATGGGTCTCGAGGACAACGCCTACAGGTCGTTGGTTTTTTAAGGTGAAAATTGATTCTAACAACCTGATAGAGACTGGTGATCGCACAAATCAGAATGAACTGTTTTTTACTTTGGAAGCATTTAACACTGAATGTGGTTTTTTTGAGGGTTTTGACCCTACCGATGGCTGAATGGAATGAGAGGATGGATGCGCACTCTGAAAAAATCTCCACCCTCTTTTTGGACAGCCGGCATTGGCGAAACATTGTGGGTGTAAGGAAGGCGTTGACGTTTGAGTAGTCAACGCCCCTATGAACCGCCTACTCTGACGTCATAAGCCAACCCCCCTCAAGGACAGCCCCCCTACCACTTAGACAATGGGGAAACACGCCTCTTTACAACAAATCCCTCCCATATAACCCCCCCCCCCCCCCCCCCCCCCTATGTAATATAAGAGTAGGAGTCTCCAGCCGGACTACACTTTGCCTGAAAAAGCCAACGACGACATCGATGCCTCCTACCAGACAGAGTTCCAGACGCCTGGCAACATCGTGGACGCCTCTGGGTGCCCGGAGTGTGGTGCCTCTGGTGGAAGGATCGCGGCTTAAAGTCTCAAAAGGTACGCAGACAGAGAGCTCTGACTTTGAGGAGGGAAAGGACGTTGAGGCAGCCGCGACCCACCTTGAGCGAGAGCAGTTGGACTGTTCTCAGTACCCCGCGACTGCCGACGAGAACACCCCTCCGCCGGAGAACTCTCAAGAAGTGCAGCTGACCGATGAGTACATTGCCTCGCTGGAGTATTCACAACTGCTGATGACTCCTGAGGAACTCAATACCCGGCACGAACACCTACCTCCTCAGCAGCCTCAGGAGTCTCAGCAGCAGCAGCCTCAGCAGCAACTAACCTCTGACGGGGACGTTGTGGAGGGGTGCCCGCCAACAGCTTTGCCTTCACCTACAAACCTTGACAAGGACTGGGACCTTGTCTGGAACGGGCCCCCGGACAGTTGGCTGTGTCGGGATAAGTACAACTGTATAAAACAGACTATAGGACATCTCCTCAATCAAGTTATAGTTAAATACAGTAGAGATGAATGTAATGGCTGTTTAATCAACCATCCCAGCCAGAGGCAGCACCAGTGTCTAGAAATAGGTGATGATGAGTATTTTAGGAAACATTATCATCGTGTGATAGCATTGTTGTGCACGCCTAAATTCCTCCCCAGCATTCATTACATGTTGAACTTGCTTCATCTGACTACCGACATTAAGAAGGTCAAGACAGCGGCCGAGATTGTCCTGCTAGATCTCGAGCAAGAGAAGAAGATACTCGACAAGCTCGAGCAACTGGACACCCTTGAAGGCCCCGGATCGCTGTCGAACGACCTCAAGACTCTGCTGGACAAGTACTACAATTCTAAATAGAGACACACGATGGGAAATATCTTCATAAAATTGTTGTTTCGATATTACGGTTTGTGTAATTGGGCGGACATTCTGGAGAGAAGCATTCTACATACTTCTGACCGAGACGGACGAATTGACAAAATGTTGTTGATTATGCAAAAAGTCAGATCATTGTCTCATTCGCTATTTCATGTATCTTGGGATTGTTTTGTCAGACGTGTTGTGAAAGAGAGTCATTTGGGTTTGGCCAATACAATTAAAGCCGTTCTGGATGCATGGTGTGATGACGTGGGTGTAGGTCACCTGGTAACAATTTTGACCCTGTTTGTTGATTCTGCAAAATACTGTCTAGAAAATAACTACCCTTTAGACTTACCTGTTGAATTAAAAGAATTTCAAACCGTCGTTGAATTAAAAGTTAGTCCCTATGTCTTATCCCGAGTCCTTGAGTATATTAATTCTTAGTATTGCCTTTTAGCATTATGCATGTAATCATTTTTACTATTGTGTATGATTATACTATGGAAATCATGTAATAAACCAAAAAAACAAAAGAAGTCATGTCTGTGTGAATTTTTCAATAAATAATCGTTGCATATATCATTTAAATTCATTTTCTGATGATGGCTGAGAGGAAGTGTATGGAGAAGCTTTACTACGATGCCTCACACCCGGCCAGTTTTGGTGGTGTAGAGCGTTTACACTTAGGTGTACAGGATGTTACGGGTAAAAAAGTAAATCGTGATCGAGTCAGGGATTTTTTTAATCGAGCAAGATGCCTACACCTTACACAAACCCGCTAGAATCAATTTCCCACGAAACAGGGTTTTTGTCCCAAGGGCGCTGAATCAATTTCAGGCAGACCTCTGCGATATGCAGGCCCTGGCTGGCGTCAACGATGGATTTAAATATTTACTGACCGTCATCGATGTTTTTTCAAAAAAAGCCTACGTACGCATTTTGAAGGATAAGACGGCTCCGCAGGTGGTTAAAGCTTTTGAATCTGTTTTGTCTGAGAGTGGGACGCCTCGAAAAATACATACCGACGCGGGTAAAGAATTTTTTTAACAGACATTTTCAGAACCTGATGAAAAAACACATTGTTCATTTTGCTACTGCCAGTGATCTGAAAGCCCAGGTTGTTGAAAGGTTTAATAGAACTTTAAAAACTAGAATGTGGAGATATTTTACGGCCAGAAACACACGCAGGTATATCGACGTCGTACAAGATTTAGTAAGTAGTTATAACGAAAGCTACCATAAAAGTATAAAAATGAAGCCCAATCAAGTTACTGACGGAAATACTCAACAGGTTTTCCAGAATCTATACGGTAATATACCGATAGAGCAAAGTGGGAAATTAAAAATGTGTTTTAAAACAGGAGATGTGGTGAGGATATCTAAATTAAGAGGAGTGTTTGATAAAAAATACGAGCAGAGCTTTACGGACGAATTGTTTACCATATCTGAATGTCTTCCTCGTTTTCCACCCGTCTACAAACTGAAAGATTATGACGGGGATGTCATAGAAGGATCGTTTTACGAAGGTGAATTACAGAAGGTGAGCGTATCAAAAGACCACACATTCCACATTGAGAAAATCCTTAAAAGGCGCACGGTGAGGGGGCAGAGACAATTCCTCGTTCGTTGGAAGGGTTGGCCCTCGAAATTCGATAGCTGGGTCCCCGCTTCTCAGATTGTAGATGTTTAAAAAAGAGTTTCAAATACAACTTGTATCAGAAGCCGGCATGGATCCCTTACACGATGGAGGATTCTATGTTACTCTACCTTCTAACGCTAGTATGGATGTGTTTACGGACAACACAATCTCACAGTTCAGAGTGAATTTGGCCCAACACATTGATCTCGAAGGAAGTTGGGAGGTGGCCCTGACTGAGATTTCATACCCTCGTAGTTGGATAAAATTACCCGAAAATCAGACTACTTTCTATATAAAAGATATGACGCTTTCCAAAGCTAAGGATGCAAAGAACTCCGAGACAGCTAGGGGGTCTGATAAAAACGAATTTGTAACCCACACCTTAGATATTACATCCGGGGAATATGAAGATCTTGACAAGCTACGAGAGGCGGTTCTGTATATTATAAAAAATAAAATAGGCAACCAAATTTTACTCCATTCCGATATTAATATGCGGAAATTTCTTTGGATGTCGTCAACCGGATGTTATAAGATCCGCTTTAATGCACCGTTGGCTTACATACTTGGTATGAAGGAAGGACAATGGTTTACTATAAAACCTAATTGGTTACCTGCCCCGTACCCTGCCGATATAAAGGCGGGTCAATACCATTTATACGTTTATACAGACGTGGTGCAACACCAGACGGTAGGGGATGCCTATGCTCCGTTATTGAGGACTGTTCCGATCGAAGGGAGATACGGGGAGTTTATTTTTAAAACTTTCAACCCTGCTTACTACCTGCCTATTAGTAGGAGACATATTGAAGAAGTAGGAATACAGATTAAGACGGATCAGAATCAGCCGGTTAATTTTAAATACGGAAAGATAATTATTACCCTGCATTTTAAACCGAGGTAAAAACAATGGTCGTGATGGAGACACACCCTGACCTGTATCGCTTTGTTAATTATTACGAAACCCAAGCAGGAGGGTCGCTTCCGGGTTTTCACGGGGCCCCTGTGCATTATGGGCGAGGTTTGGGCTCCATTTTTTCTAAACTTTTCCGTTTTGTCGTACCTTTAGTCAAAAAAGGTTTTACAGTAGCGAAACCTAACCTGCAGTCGGCGGCTAAAAACATTGCCATGGATGTAGCAGGACGTACGATGGAAAGAATACAGAGAAGAGAAAAGAATCAAGATGGATCCGGATTAATGGTTTTGGCTCGAAGATCTTCGAGGAGACCGATAGGTCAGAGACTGGTTACGCATAAAAAGCGTAGGCGTGCAGTCAAAAGGAAATCAGTCTCAAGAAGGAAGCGTCGAAGAAGCAACGCCGACATTTTCTCTTAAACAATCTGACGAAAATGGCTCTTTTACATCACAAGTCGCAAGAATGCACTCTGTCGGAATTAGATTTTTTCTCACCCCCAATGACCCAACTTTCGATAGAACAAAGCCAATACGTCGAAATTTCACCCTTATCAGCTTTGACGGAGCAAGGACCCATTGAATTCTTCATACCCGGGGACGGTTCTAAATATATGGATCTCTCGGCACAATGCTTTACCTGCGTTTGCGAGTAACACACAGAGACGGCTCTCATCTGGGCCCCACCGACCACGTAGGCATCATTAACTATCCGTTAAACACAATCTTTGCCCAAGTAGATGTTACATTAGGGGATAGACTCATCTCACAATCAAGCGCTACTCACCCTTACAGAGCTATGATTGAAACATTGTTAAACTTTTCAGAGGATTCTCTCAAAAGCCAATTTAGCACAGCCATGTTCTTCAAAGACACACGAGGGCGGATGGATTCAACATCGCTCACGGGCAACGATGTTAATGAAGGGCTGGTTCACAGAGCCCAATTGATTGAGGGGTCCAGGGAATTTCAACTCCTAGGCCCCATTCACTCGGAAATTTTCTTTTGTGAGAGATACCTCTTAAATAACGTGGATCTAAGGCTAAAGCTAACAAGAGCCAGCGATGATTTTTGTTTAATGAGTCCCCCGACGCTGATTGCTCTCTGAAGATAATAGGAGCCACCCTTTTTGTAAAAAAAAAGTAGCGGTCGCACCGGCCGTTTCTTTGGGTCACGCAGCGGCTCTCCACAAAGACAACGCGCTCTACCCCCTATCGAGGATCAACGTAAAGACTTACTCTATACCCCAGTTATCGAGGATCTGCCATCAAGACAATCTCTTTTTGGGACATACGCCAAAGTATGTGGTTTTAGCACTCGTCAATCACAGCGCTTTTGTGGGGCGGAAGAATTTAAATCCTTTTAACTTTGCCCACCACAATATTGAATACCTAGCCCTGACTCAAGAAGGGCGGCAGATCCCATCTAAGGCGTTTCAACCCCAATTTAACGCAGGAAACGCAGTGCGCGAGTTTCATAACTTGTTTTCCTCGACGGGGAGGTTTTTAAAAGATTTACCTCTAAGTATAGACCACGAAGACTTTCAACAAGGCTATGCTCTGTTTGCCTTTAATCTAAATCCTAGCCAGGACACAGAGGCTTTATCCCCTGTGGCCAGCGGTACACTCAGATTGGAGATGAGATTCAGGACCCCGCTTCCCCATACCGCCACACTTATTGTGTACGCTTGTTACGACTCTATTTTAGAAATTAACTCGAAGAGGGAAGTGTTAATGGACTATTACTGAGGAGATGAACGGAAGGGAATTGGAGAGTTTGATGACACGTTTACAAGGACATTTATTTGGAGGCGTTTACGCTTCGGACGAGTTATCCTCCTTGAAACCCTCGCCCCCCATATACTATATAGTTAATACACACCCCCGCTCTAAACCCGGAGAACATTGGTTGGCTCTCACCTTGGAAAAGGACGACTCTGCATCTTTTTTCGACCCCTTCGGCTTTCCCCCTGATTTTAAATATCACCCACAAAGTATAAAGTCTTTTCTGGAAAAGTATTCTAACCGTATAATTTACCATAATCGCCAGTTACAACACGAACTGTCAGCGGCCTGCGGCCCTCATTGTGTGTACTACCTGAGCCATAGAGGGTGTGGAAAGTCTTACCAGGATGTGATGGACTGCTACACCGACGATGTAATCAAGAATGATGCTATGGTATCTGCTTTTGTTCGGCGACACCGTTTTTTTACCTGCATACCATGCGGAGGACAAAAATCATGTTCTTTCAACAAATTTAAAAAATGTCATTGTCTGTAACGGATTATGTTTTTCAAATCATTTATTCAATAAAAGCAATTTAAAAGGCAATACAGAGTGATGTGTTTTTCCTTACATAAAATAAGTGTCATATTTAAAACCCCTCCCACTTTATAGTCGAAGCAGTCCGTTTTCTTTTCTTTTTCCCGTTCGAAGATTCCTTAACAATGGGATTAGATGTATATGAGCCGTTTTTTAGACGTCTCAACTCCTCGCGTGCATGTGGGTTAGAAACCGTTGTTTCGGGTATATTGAGTTCTGAGAGGGTGTGTAGAAATTCGCTCCAACCTCTAGGACCTTGCGATGAAACATTCTTGCCGATGAGATGTTTGAGTAAATCAGTCATGTGGGATCCTCTGACGGGCTTACCTCTGAAGATGAATTCGCTGCGAGGAGTCCAACCTCTTTCGTCGGTAGACAGTTTTCTTAAAACATAATCGGCGTTTTTACGGTAACGAGGAGGGATTGTTTGGACGATGTCGAGCCAGGCTTCATTCTCCAAACCCGTCGCTTCATCTGATGGGGATGTGTTTGATGTCTCAGCAGGTAGAGTCAGGTTGATTGGTCGTCGTTCGTTTTCCCCTTGTTTGAGCAACCCTAAATATCGTTGCATCAAGGATTGGTACTTTTTAATTTTCTCATACTGGTCTAGAGAACTATCTTCTAGGACCTCCTTCATTTTAAAATCCAAATTACGCTCCGCCGTCTCTCGAATGGTTGGTTCCGGCCTGGTTAAACGTTCCAGTTGGTGAGGTGAGACAAGAAACATTTTCTGAGCTGTTCTCAAACTCATGTTGGTTAAAGTTTAGTTATTTATTAGACCGCCTAAAAGACTTCCGAGGACAGGGGCGAATGCCCCCAACAAGGATAAGATAAAACCACCCTTTTGAATCAAGACCGCACGTTTTTTCTTCAGACTTTTTTTCTTATCGGCCAATTCTCTGATCACCTTCTTTTGCTTTTTTAGCCTCTTATACTGCGAAGGACTCAGCGGTATGTGACCTTTTAAGAGATTTAGAGCAATCTCGCAGAGAGCTTTCACCAAGCTAGCGGGACCGCGCAAAAGTATGTCTTTACGTTTCTTGGGCTTGGAGTGAAACAAAGTTTTGAGCAGCGGAGCATTTCTTTTTAAAAGCTTCGACATCTTATTAAGTCTTGGGTATGTAGACGGTAGGCCACTGATGAGCTAGTAAGCCAGTCTATATTGATCTGGACATGTCGGGGTTAAATCCACTAATAAATACCCGTGAGCGTCTTTGGTAGCGTCTTCAAAGCTTTCCAAAAAATACTTTTTCTTTGAGGGAAATATCTGATTAGCCAAAACACTCGTTTGTAATTTATCACGCGGGTTTTTAAACAACACCATATAATTACTGTTGAGGCTGATTGTGCGGCTGTATTTACCTTGATGAAAAATGTTTTGCGTTAACATGATGACGCTCATATTCCTATGATGTCTATATTGGGTAAAAATTCTTACCACCTCAGGGTGGTCCGACGCCTGAAAGATGACTTCGTCCAGAATAACCAAATGACTTTGACGCGCTGGAAACAAACTTTCATCCTCAAAAGAATCAGGGAGACCTTTCACAAAGTTAATATTTTTATTCAGCTTTTGAAGTTCCTCGTACAGAGGTTGAAAAGAAGTGTAGATCCATACAACATTGTCAGGAAGACTTTTCATAACATGGTTACAATTTTCCAAGATACTTTTTACAAAATATGTTTTTCCACACCCGCTTGGTCCAGATATTAAACAAGAAAAGGGGGGTTGAAGCCTCGGATCAAAATCAACTTGATTTAACTCCATTTCACAAAACACACTAATAACCGAAAGGCAGGGTGCGTCCGTAGACGTCTCTTGTCATATACTACCCTGAACTTTTTCATGAATGACATGTTTTTTAGGTGAAAACCCTTTTTGTTACGCACGATAGTGTGTTGAGGCGTTTCAATCGTTCTGGTTTGTGTGCCTGATGAGTCAATGTACCCTTCGACTAAATTCTTGATGCTGTCAAAATTGACGCGTTTGCAAGTGTCATGGGTCTGTGTGATACCTTTTACCTTCATTACCGTTTTCCTGCTGTTCCTAGTTTGGTAGGCGTAACTTTTAGGACCCGCTGAAACAAACTCCCGAATGCTATCTCCTCCCAACTCGTCAGTCAAATCCCCCAAATAGTCACCTAATTCCAAAGGACTTTCGCCGTCTTTGACTACATAGACGAGGCTGTCCGTGTCGGTGTACAAAACACTCGTCTGCAGTCGCTCCAAATATGCGTACATTTTTAGACGTGCATAAGCCGTGGTCATCCATGCTGCAAAGATGTTAGCGGTTTTGGAGGGGGGGACGTTGCAACGTCGGTGGTAGCTGTACTGCACGATCAACCTTTGATCGTTGAGGAAGTGAAAGGCTTTGATCTCGTACACCCCCGAAAATAACAATTCAAAGAAGCGTTCTGTGCTGCTTACAATCTCTGTTTTATCCAAATTATCACGCTGTCCCAATTTGCCCCAAAAGTTGTTGAGGCATAATTTAGACACCTGCCTCTTACCCGCATTCACATTTATTTTTGAGGGGTCTAGTCTAATACCTTGGTGAGTCTCATAGTTTTCGATGTACTTTTCCCTACCTGCCTGATTAACGACGTAGGAAGGATACCCCGAGGCCTCTTGCTTCCCTTTAAGGAATGTATCGATGTATGCTTTGAAGACGTCGCTACTCGATGAGTCAAAATGCCACACCTCCGTAATTTGTGATACGGTGTAGCCCAGCTCGAGAGCCTTGTTGAATTCAGGCGTAACCCAAACACCGGTTAAGGCTCTCTCGTCATCGTTGTGCGAACACGAACTTTCTTGATTGTTAAGTTCTGCGCACGTGCGACAAAGTGTAAACACCAGTTTACCTCTTGCCGTTTTGTAGGGCAGCAGGGGGAAATAGAGGCCTCGTGGAGGATTGACTTTAGCTCTGATGAACCCAAAATACTTTTGGGGGTCATCGAAATTGTCGTGAATGATGGTAGGATGTCCTAACGGATAGGCACATGTGCTGTTGACAAAAGGATAAAGCGATGTAACATCGACGTACATTACACGTTCACCGGGGGCAGCCGTATAACGTAACACGAAGGCATTCGTTCTCCCTCCAAAAAGAGCTTTACGTGGTATAAGAGGCTCAGGGAATTTTGAATTGCGCAAGAACTCTCTTACATCCGGATTTGACTTTTTTAACCGCAGCCACTCATGCTCCCACATCAACACAAGCTGTACACCGTGCTTGACTTTTAGATCCTGTATTTTCTTTTTAACTCTTTGACTGCCAAAGACGTTTCATGATGATTAGTAAAATTCCAATGAATGGAATGCGATCTTTCATTTCGTAGCCACATTGTATATGTAGTAAAGGCAATCAATATTCTTTTTGCCATGAAAGATGAGTTAAAATGCTCAAAAGCAGCTGGCACTGTGGATTTTTTTGTTTTGTTTTTATAACGCCTGGCAGTCAAAGAGTTAACCCTGTCAAACTTTTCTTGAAACGGTCGTTTAGTCATAGGACACTTTTGAGTAGGGTCGTAACATTCACGGCATCCGTGATAGAAACATCCGAGATATTCCCATACATATTTTACGCCGTCTATCAAAGCGTACCTGTCTACATAGTACTGCCCGATCTTGACCTCCCCCTTGTTTAAGGCGTGAATAATAGGTGTTTTTTGGCTGTGCGCCACCCACATTAGGTATTGGATCGAGTCGCGTGAGAATGATTTGGATTGTTGTATGTAATTATCGGTCGGCGTAATAGCCAATGTTTTAGGTGTTAGGAAATTGTTACGGAACACCTTCATGCAGGAGGAGGCGATAGTTACAGAATTGAACGGATCTGTACCAGTCGCATTAAGAAACTCCTCTCTAAATTTCTCACAAGCTGTCGCCAAAATATTCACATCATTTCTGCAGTACATTAGAGCTTCCTGAGCAAAATTGAAGGTTCCCTTACACGCTACCTCGTACCATTCAAAAAACTTTGTACGATGGACCGTTGACATACGCTCTACCCCATAATATTTTGGATCAGGGTAGGGACCGATGTAATTTAAATGGTCTAGAGAGCTAAAGCCATGGGGGAAATACCCTTTAGTTTGATCGATGAAACCTAGAGCTTTAGGCAAGGAGCTGAGGGAGTCGATGTACCCCAGTTTGTAGTCCGTATCTGAGAAACAAATGACTTTGCTCCCTTGCATAATGACGCTGACATTAACCCCCACGTCTACCATTTTGTTTAGAATGATGTAAGCGTCAAAACCTTTGGCGTTGTGAGCGATTAGTTTAGACTGTTCAAAACGAGGGTTCCTGACATAATCAAGAAATTGTTCGACGCAATCAAGACCCAACCAATGTTTTTCCACCCCCTTTGTCGATTTGGTACACACTAGGTAGGGTTTGTGTTTACCGTCAGCACCTACGAATGTTTCAAAATCGTAGTAAATTATTTGTTTACAAGGCGCTTCCGGTTTTAGAGGCTGCATGTAACAAAGATGAGGGTTTCCTCTCGCCTCATCACCGCCCTTTGGTAGAACCTCTTCACATACTGTGCATTTGGCTTGAGGGCATTTATGTTTAACATTCTCCCCCTGTGATTTGACGTAATATTCCACACTGCATTCGCTACATTTTTTGTATTTCTCACAGTTGCTAGTCTCGGATTTTGAGGTCTGTCTGCGTTCTTTGTGTTTAACGAAGCAACTCTCGCTCTGACATATTTTGTTACAATCGTTACAATGAATGGCTTTGAACGGTTGTTGTTTGCAGGTAGGGTCGAGACAGATGTGACAATGCCCCTCACAACTATGTTGTACTTGGTTTTTATGCCCTTTGTAACATTGTCTGCAAAAGTAGGATTTCCCTATGAACTCCTTAACCGATTTTATTCCATAATAGTGTCCGTCTAATAGCAGTAAGAACACTGAGTCCTCTGATTTGGGGTATTGCGTCTCAAAAAAAGACAGGGGGCGTTCGCAATCCGCTCTATAAGCTATAACGATTTTGCGTTTCACAAGCGTTTCAAATTTGTGTACGTCCCTCAAGACTAACGGCAGTCTCACAAGTCAACCCCACGCTTTGCTGTAAATAACGAGCCCTCTGTGTAGCCTGATCAACAGTCAACGATCCGTCAAGCAGGTATGCTAACGATCTAGCAAAGCATAATTTATCATTTTTGTCATACGTTATGTACAAACATCTCTTCTTCTTTTGAACCATTTCATCATTTGTAGTCAAAATTAGTTTGCGTTTGGCACCTCCTCCGCCATTAACATCAAATACAATCTGTACAACAAGTTCTAGACTATTGTCGGCCAGTACCTCTGTATTAGATTGTGTGATGCGATCTAGCAAATTATGGACTGCGTCAGTTACGTCATTCGGGTCATTAACAGCATCTAGGTAACAGTGCTCCCTCACATTTTCACCCACTATTTCTGCTTGGACTATATCACCGCGACTAGTCGATCTGATTACCTCCTGCACAGCTTCATTCAAATTATTGCCAATGTTTGTGTAAAAGGCTGCAAAATCAAGGGGGTCTTCGGGTCTCGTTGTATTTAGACGTCGTCTTATCTCCAAGTTGTTAAAATTCGGACGCCTAACTTGTCCCCCCACCTGTCTGTTTGTGTCTGAAGATTGTTGCAAGGTGGATTGTGTACTGGGGGTTGGTGCTGGGGGATGTTCTGCTTGAATGTGTCGATGTACCCGAGACTGTTGTTGGAGGTCTTGTCTAGCTGGTGTACTACTACCACCAGCTTCTGTCTGTTGCGTTTGATTGTGCGTGTATGGTTGGTATTGAAAGTTTTGTGTATTTGACACAAGTGTCTGCTGGCAATGTGTACTGCTGCTTCCTTCTACATGTTGCGTTTGATTGTGTGGGTGTGGCTGGTGTTGGAGGTCTTGTCTATCTGGAGTATGTTCTTGTCGGTAATGTGTACTGCTGCTACCTTCTGCATATTGCATTTGATTGTGTGGGTGTGTCTGGGAATGTTGTGAAAATGATACAGAGGATTGCTGTTGGTCATTTCTATGTATGTCTGGTTCAAGTATGTCCTCAACGGCTTTGCCGTTTGAAGATGACTGGTTAAGACGTGCAAGAGCCCTCTCTAAAGGATTAAAGAAATCAATAAAATCCTCAATGTGTCTTATAGCCACAAACGGATCGCCATCATCGTCGACGATTTCATCAGGCATTTGAAAAGGCTCGATTTGCATAGAGATCTCATCGTTTAAGGCATTTACAATTTCAGCCAAACCTTGACCTACATTATCTAAATCCATGTCACCCCCCCCCCCTCAGAGTTTTCCATTTCAGATTAAAAAGTCCACATAGCAAGTACAAAAACACAAGATATAAAAAGAAAAGTCGGATAAAATAAGTTGTAGTAAACAAGAAATTCTTTTACCGGTAATCCGGTATAGATTCGTTCGCCGTCTCAAAAAAGGTTTCGATTTAGACGATTCTCTCCAGCATGAGTCGACGTTCACCTCTATACGGATACGGGTTTTCAAACCCTCTTGCTCCTCCTATAAGGGAATAAAATAAATAAAAACTTAATATTTTAAGTACATATACTACACAAAAAACCTTACAAAATGTTTAAAATCATCCATAAAAAGTATTTATTTTAATGACCTTTCAACGTTAATTTAAACTAATGACATTTTGTTATTATTGTTATAGTTATTGAGCACTTAATATTAATAAATGTTAGTTAATACATCGGGAGCCATTCCTTTAAAACACACCCAGTTAAATTTATTTAATAAAGCAGAGCTAAATCACATCCGTAAGATAATATTTAAAAATATTTACTTCAGTGCTATTATCAAACTACCCTTTTATCTAGCTTACTATCTATCTCATAAAATAAATCAAAACTTAATATTTTTAAGTACATGTACTACACACAAACAAACCCTTACAAAATGTTTGAAATCCTCCATAAAAAATACATATTTATTGTAATAACCTTTCAACGTTTATTTTAACTGACATTTTGTTATTATTATTATTATTATTATTTTTTTTTTATTTTTTTATATATTTTTTTTATTTATTTATTTTTTTTTTTGGCTGCAAAGGGTTTTATTCAGACTGACTAATAAGAGGTCGGAAAAATATGACGTCCAGTGCTCTAATCCTGTGAGGAAAAATTTAAGATCTTTTTTTTTTTTTTTTTTTTTTTTTTAAGAGCTCAGAATTGTTCATTCGGTAGTCTTACCGATTCAACGTCTTATCATCATTGCTCTTTTTTTTTTTTTTTTTTTTTTGTGTGTGCGTGCATTTGCGTGTGTGCGTTTGCGTGCGTGCGTTTGCGTGCGTGCGTGCGTGTGCGTGCAAATACGTATAAATTTATACTCATTAATTCACCTAAAGCCTTATAAATATCCCATTACCCTTCGCCTTAACCAGGTACTTCAGAATCTTGCCAGAGTCGTGAAGTTTAAATGGTCAGGAGACCAGAGAAAAGGTCAGAAAAAAATAAAGAGAAAAGAAAGATAAATCAAAGTGAAATCCAGCACCGACCAAACACTTCCTGCCTTCCCCATGATTACAAAATCAAAGTCTTACGCCAACCCCGGAAGCCTCTAAATTCCAGCAAATTTAGCGAGATCTCAAGAGACCAGAGGAAAAACTAAAGAGAGGAAGGAGGGAAGGATCGATAAGGCAGAGTGAGATCCATAGAAGCCAGTACATCCAATCCATCAAAGTGAAATCCAGCACCAACAAAACCCCTTACAAAACCAGAGTCTTATGCCAACCCCAGAAACCTCAAACTTCCAATAAATTGAGATCTCAAGTGACCAGAGGAAAAACTAAAGAGAGGAAGGAGGGAAGGATAGATCAAGCAAAGTGAGATCCACAGACCCAGCACCCACTGATTCAAGGGGCTGTGGGAGGGAGAGGCTACTTCTGTTGAGTTTCAGTAGATGCTCGTGCGACGGATCTGGCATGCATAAGGACCACCACCAAAGAAAGAAGCCGTCAACCGCGGTCCAGCAAAGCGAGCACCGCCCCCCCCGAAATCCCCAGGCCGCGGCAGCACCAACGCCACCCCCAAGCCACCCGAGCGGACACCGGTCGGCGAGCCGACCCAGACGCCCGGAACACCCCCGCCCCAGCCCCGGCCCACATCCCCGAGCCCAAGGCCGCAGAACGAGGCCCAGCGGGCCCCCACAGCGCCCCACCGGTCCCCAGCCCCCATCCCCCCACGACCCCCCCGCACCCCACCCAAACCCGCCACCCGCCACGACCCAGGCCCCACCACCCCCGGCCCCCAAACCCCCGAACACACCCCGACCCCCAACCCAACACCCAACCCCCCACCCACCCATACCTCCACCCCCCCCAAACAAGCCTTTGTATATTTTGTATACTTTGTATATTTACAAAGTGTATAGTGCAAAACTAGTGAAGTGAGTAAGAGGAGCGACCAGCGGGGCCTCACCCAACCCGGCGGGTGTAGGTGGCACGCCTGCCCCCCAGCACCCCCCCCCCCCCACCCGCCCACATTTTGTTATTATTATTTTATAGTTATTATATAGTACTTAATATTAATAAACGTTATGCTTAATACATCACCCCCTTACAACACACTCATTATTTAAATTTATTTAATAAATAGATCCGAATCACATTCGTAGGTTTATATTTAAAAATATATTTTTTCTATCTATCTATCTATCTATCTATCTATCTATCTGTCACGCCGCCACCTGCGTGACAGGCCATGCTTTTATTTTGTTATCCATGTTTCCTGTTTTACCTTGAAAATCTAACTCATCTCACCCCAGGTCACTTGCCCTTCCTGCCGCTCACTCATTACCGGTCCCCGCCCATGATTATCACCACCTGCCACCAATCACCTACAGCAATAAAAGCCACCTGCATTCTCCCCTCCGTTGCCGAAGTGTCACAGTCAGTGCATGGAAGCGTCCCACAGTCCTCGAGTCCTTGTTCCTGTTGCTTTGTTGTTTTGCCTTGTTTTTGTGCCTTATCCTCCACAGCGGAGCGCCCTTAGTTACCCCTTGTGCCTTGAGCCTTGTTTCCTCCCTAGCGGAGCGCCTTTTGTTGTCCCCTGTACCTTTTGCCTGTTTTTTCCTCCCCAGTGGAGCGTTTTTAGTTCTCCACTTTTTGATTCCCCTTTCTTCTCTCAAGTTGAGAGTAGACAGCTGTTGGCCGGGAGTAAACCTATTGCCTTTTTGGCCTACCTTTATCCTGCGACTGAGTCCTACCTCTCCTCGTCGTGTCAGTACACTTCGGCCAGTATGGACCCAGCAGGGAAGGTCGAGGCGGCGCTGCAGAGCCTTGAGCTCCGGCTTGCCAACCAGGAAAAGGTTCAGCAAGCCGTGGTTTCGGAGCTGAAGGAGCTGTCGAGCCAGGTCCAAGGACTGGTGAGCCAATCGCGGCGTCGAGCTCCAGCCTCCACCGGACAGCTACCCCTCCCCGAACTCTCTGTCCCGACCACGTCATTCACCGGGGTAGGATTGAGACTGGCCTCCCCAGAACGATACTCCGGTGAACCTGGACAATGTCAGACTTTTCTCACGGAGTGTGACATCCATTTTGAACACTCACCACAGGCATTTTCCACAGCTCGGTCCCGGGTAGCCTTCATGGTGTCCCACCTGACTGGACGAGCCAAGACCTGGGCAACCGCGGAATGGGCCAGGGGCTCCTCGGTCTGCCAGAATGTACAGGATTTTCAAGCCGCCTTGCGCCAGGTCTTTGATCCCGACAACAATGACCGAGAGAAGGCACGAGCATTGAGCCGGCTCCAACAAGGCAAAGAACCCGTCAGCGATTACGCAATCCGCTTTCGCACCTTGGCCACAAACAGTGGCTGGAACTCCACAGCGTTACAGGACCACTTTCTGAAAGGACTCTCACCCGCCATACAAGAACTCCTGATTCCCGTGGACCTTCCAACCAACTTGGATGCTCTGATCTCCCTAGCGATTCGTGCTGATCATCGCCGACGGGAGTTGACCAAGTCCAGCGGGCACCATAGAAGGGTGGACCCAACCCCCTTGTCATCGCCAATGGATGTCGAAATGCCACAGCTCATCTTGCCTCCCCGACCAGCGCCAAGGGAAGTGCGTAACGACGAGGAGGAACCCATGCAGCTTGGTCGGGCCCAGTTAACCACCGAGGAGCGACAGCGTCGCCGCCAAGAAGGCCGCTGCTTCTACTGTGGTGAACTTGGTCATCTGGTGGGAACTTGCACCGTGAAAAGAGGTTCACCGGTGAGTTCCTCGTCACCCCGACCTGCTAAGACACAAAGAATCACGCAAGCCCAGATACGCCACCATGCTATGACCATTGACATGCCAGCACTCATCGACTCCGGTTCCGACGAGAGCCTCATGGACTGGGGCCTCGTTAAGCAAGTACGAGCCACTACCGAACCCCTTCCCCGGATCATCCAGGCCAGAGCCCTCAATGGCAAGGAGCTCTTCAGCATCACCCACATCACCGAACCCCTGGAAGTACGAATTGGACAACATATCGAAAATCTCCGTTTCCACGTAATCCAAGCTTCGTCACCCACTTTGGTTCTGGGACACCCTTGGCTACGTCAACACAACCCCCGAATTGACTGGAACTCCGGGAATATACTGGATTGGGGAAAAGATTGTAGGGATCACGTTTTGGACCAATCAGCGACCAGTGCATCCTCAGCCGCAGTCAACCTGGTCACCCTTGAGTCTCTCGCTCCTGAACCTCGCCAGTCACCGCCTCAAGCCCCCGAGTCTCGCCGGGCGCATCTCCAAGACCCTGAGCCACACCAAGTCTCTGCATCATGTCACGCCAAGTCTCTGCATCAGGTCACGCCAAGTCTCTGCATCACGCCGACCAAGCCAAAGCCGACCAAGCCAAAGCCGACCAAGCCAAAGCCGACCAAGCCAAAGCCGACCAAGCCAAAGCCGACCAAGCCAAAGCCGGCCACGCCAAAGCCGGCCACGCCAAAGCCGGCCACGCCAAAGCCGGCCACGCCAAAGCCGGCCACGCCAAAGCCGGCCACGCCAAAGCCGGCCACGCCAAGCCTGCCACGCCTCGTCATGTCTGCCACGCCTGCCACGCCAAGTCAGCCAAGCCTGCCACACCTGCCAAGCCTACCACGTTTTGCCAAGTCTGCCAAGCCTGTCACGCCAATTCTGCCACGTTTCGCCAAGTCTGCCAAGCCTGTCACGCCAATTCTGCCACGTTTCGCCAAGTCTGCCAAGCCTGTCACACCAATTCTGCCACGTTTCGCCAAGTCTGCCAAGCCTGTCACGCCAATTCTGCCACGTTTCGCCAAGTCTGCCAAGCCTGTCACGCCAATTCTGCCACGTTTCGCCAAGTCTGCCAAGCCTGTCACGCCAATTCTGCCACGTTTCGCCAAGTCTGCCAAGCCTGTCACGCCAATTCTGCCACGTTTGCCAAGCCTGCCACGCCTCGTCAAGTCTGCCAAGCTTGCCACGCCACGTCTGCTACGCCTCGCCAAGTCACATCAAGTCCGCCCGCGGACTCTTCTATCGGGAACATCCTGAACGGCCCCTTGTCTGGCTTCATGGTCCCCCTCCTGGACTGCCCTTTTGTCTAGGACGGAGGGGTGGGCCGTGTTCCCACCTCCGTGCCCCCTTCCGCCCGCCCTTGTTTTTGGACTCTATGGGTCGGATGGCCGTCAGGAGCCGGCCATTGAGGGGGGGGTACTGTCACGCCGCCACCTGCGTGACAGGCCATGCTTTTATTTTGTTATCCATGTTTCCTGTTTTACCTTGAAAATCTAACTCATCTCACCCCAGGTCACTTGCCCTTCCTGCCGCTCACTCATTACCGGTCCCCGCCCATGATTATCACCACCTGCCACCAATCACCTACAGCAATAAAAGCCACCTGCATTCTCCCCTCCGTTGCCGAAGTGTCACAGTCAGTGCATGGAAGCGTCCCACAGTCCTCGAGTCCTTGTTCCTGTTGCTTTGTTGTTTTGCCTTGTTTTTGTGCCTTATCCTCCACAGCGGAGCGCCCTTAGTTACCCCTTGTGCCTTGAGCCTTGTTTCCTCCCTAGCGGAGCGCCTTTTGTTGTCCCCTGTACCTTTTGCCTGTTTTTTCCTCCCCAGTGGAGCGTTTTTAGTTCTCCACTTTTTGATTCCCCTTTCTTCTCTCAAGTTGAGAGTAGACAGCTGTTGGCCGGGAGTAAACCTATTGCCTTTTTGGCCTACCTTTATCCTGCGACTGAGTCCTACCTCTCCTCGTCGTGTCACTATCTATCTATCTATCTATCTATCTATCTATCTATCTATCTATCTATCTATCTATCTATCTATCTATCTATCTATCTATCTATCTATCTATCTATCTTTCTTTCTTTCTTTCTTTCTTTCTTTCTTTCTTTCTTTCTTTCTTTCTTTCTTTCTTTCTTTCTTTCTTTCTTTCTTTCTTTCTTTCTTTCTTTCTTTCTTTCTTTCTTTCTTTCTTTCTTTCTTTCTTTCTTTCTGTGTCTGTCAGCTTTCTCTGTGTGTCTCATAGCCTTTGCATACAGGGTTCCCGAGGGGTGGGGGGTGTCACCCGATTCTGCATGCTACATCGCTATGAATTCTGGGAGTCGTAGTTTTTATAAGCGTCTCACGACTTGCTGTTCTTTTTAAGTATATTCAGGTTAGTTTGTAAGTAAGTAAAACATTCGCTTCCGTAAAAACAGACAAATTATTATTTTTAAACGGTATCAAGAAGACGTTACTTACCCTCGATGTATATTGGACCAGTTTGAACCCCGATGTTTCCATCTACCATCGGAGGCATCCTGAAGCGTTCTTCCGCCCCGTTCGTCGCATCATTGCTAGGTTCTTCCAGTTCAGATTCGCTTTCAATCGGTGGAAACCCGACGAATTCACCTTCCTCTTCGGCCCTCACGTTTTCACGCCTTAATATCTCTTCTTCTTCTTCTCCTTCTTCTTCTTCGTCAGATATTATTATGACCTCAGGTTGAGCAGTCTCTGGGACCGTCTCGCTCAGTATATCACCACCTATAATCATACAACATTACCGGTTCATTTAAAAAATAGTAATACATAGGTTTTATTTTATTTAAAAAAAGGAAATGTACCGTTCACTCCTGCAGGTAATTCGTCATCCAATTCTTCCTCATCACTCTTAATTACGAAAATCTCCGGCTGTCTAATCCTCTCGTTCACATCCTCATTCAATTCTGTAAATATCCATTACTAACAGTTAAAGGAAGGCTCCTTTAATTTTACATGTATGGCTTGATCGGCAGTAAATAGTTAGTTTAGCTACGAAAAATGCATAAGAGCTGAAGAATACACCCTTATATTGACTTATTTAACTTTTCTTCAACATAGAAGTACTTCCGTGTTGGAACGCCCCCGAGTGGTGACGTAACAAGTGTGTATACTCGCTTGGCGAACAGTAGTTCACGCAGACATAACAACGAGGAGGACACAAACTGTCACTTATGCCTTTGTGTATTGCAAAATTTTGCAAGGCGTCGGCAAGGAAAAACCCGCGAGACCCCCCTAAAAAAAAAACAAAAAAAAAAACAAAAAAAACGACTTGAGTAGACAATGGTTTGTTTGCTAAGTGCTGTCAACCTCCCGAAGGACAAGCAGGCGTGCGCGCAGCGAACATTTCAGGCATGAGGACTAAGAAAATATGTTACAATTTGAGATGGGGTACGCCACACGCCTAATACTAAAGCCCAACGCAGTACCGAGTATCTTTAAAGAACCAGACGTGGGAAATAATCAAGCCGATGGAGGATCTCTGGCGGCTATTCCCGCAACTGCTAGCAACACGGAGCCTTCACTCTCACAACAGCCGGCACAAATCGAGGTCTCCCTACGGCCACTGAAAGATCTCGGAGAAGCGAAGCAAATTTAAAGCGAAAGGTAGGCATGTTTAGGGGGTTGGGGGTGGGGGGGGGGCATTCGTTATTATACTGCACGGACTGTTTTATTTCATAATTCATTTGAGTGTGAACATTGTCAAGTACGGGGACCAGGACGTTATGTTTTATTAGCTCGTAAGTTGTTTATACTTCACAAATTGACCATGTTCATAATCTTATTTTACCAAAAAATTTATAGAATGTGGATTAGTGTCATTATCATGTGTCATGTGCGACGTACTACATTTGTGTTCTGTCCCGCTGTTCTTCCTGTGGTAACCAGCCTAGGTAACGGCGTCTCGCATTTCCTTACTTCATTCTGTCTATAAATAAACACGCTTAATACACAACCTTCTGGCAACCTTTCGTTTACATCATCGGGACGCTACGCAAAAAAAGAAAAGAAAAAAAAACAGCTAGGGGAGGTTGGGCGCTGTAACGATGATACATTTAATTTTACTATTTTTTCTTTTTCCTGAAATAGTTCGTCAGTTCCACACGTTTTGCATTGCTCGTGCTGTGTGTCACTTTACCTGTTGGATATTGGCAGTTGAGATTGTCCGCAAGGAACCGATCCTCGAGTTCTTTCATTTCCAGACAGCACACATTCATTAGCGGATTGTCCATTCCTGTGCAGCTCCCGCACCACCCCTCACCCCCCGCCTGATTCACTCATTCGTTAAAGTTTATTTTGTGCCCGAAAAGACCATCTGGCGCCACAACTTTCACATCCAAGGCAGACTTTCCTTCGGTAGGGTTATTTTGTCGTGTTGGATCGAAGCGATAAGGTTTAATCCTTCCGGGTTTGACGCTAGATGCACGGCTGCGTTGCATAGTGCTTCCATAGTGTAGCGTTTACACACTAGTGACGTAAACATCCGGGTTATTTAGTCACGTGTAACAAACATGCCGGCGTTCGATTCATTTTAACATCGGTTTAAAAGTTATTAAATGTACATAAAAAAATAATCACGTCACCAAATTAATTATTGAAAAAGTAGCAACTTTTTGCTGCTAAAAATGGATCAATAAGTAAAGTGTTCCTTTAATTTTAAAGCAAGAAAAAGCTCTAAACGTTTCAAAATAAGAAATACTTACGCCGGATTCCTGGCACAACATCGCCATCTTGTGACGCTGAATAATAATACAGTTTAATTTCATCCAACAACGCTTCTAATTCTGTAAAAATTCAAATTTAAAATAAGAAAATACGAACTCATTCACTCATTCAAAAAAAAAAAAAAAAAACTCTCCTAACTCTATAAAATTAAAATAAATGTATAACAAAAATACATATTGATACAGACTTATTCCAAAATCTCTCATAACTTAAAAATAAAATAAACGCTATAAGTATAAAAATAAAGGCATGCATCATTCCATTAAATAAATAAATCACTCACTAAGATGCTTGCTTTTCCAGAAGCTTCATTAAGATGTAGGGGGGGTTATTTCATAGCAAAAACATTAATAGAAGTGAATATAAGTACCACATTGCTATGAGTATATATACATATATAGATAATATCAAGAGTTAATTACCTGGATTCATCTTGGAAGCTCAGAGCTGATACCTCTTGAGAATTTTTTAGAGAAGTGAGTGTGGCATTGCGAAGGCCTCATATTTATACATAGAGGAGGGTGTGCAAAACGCAATTTAAAATCTATAAATTTCTATTAGACCCTCAGAAATGACCCTCACAATTAGCTGCGTGTCCGTTCTTCTTTAGCCTAATTTAATTTTATGACCAGTACCCCTCTGTTCTAACAGGGGTAAGGATACTGATACCGCTGATGACCTGTTCACCATTTCCTTTTGTAAAATTGAAACTGATATAAATGTAACCGTCAGAGTACATGCTTGTTTTTGTAATATATTTTAGGAAGCGTTGTCTTTCAAACTAACAACATTATAGCCACCGTTTACCTCACACTTCTTCAGCCCCCCGTCTGTCCTCACACTTCTTTGACCCTCATGCAGCCATACATGCGCGCAAGGCCTAGCGCGCACACACACACAAGCACAGACATACATTTGACCCGCCGTGAATCTTTGACTGCATCTGCTTCCCCCTACTCACAGGAATATTGAACAAAAATGTCAGATAGTAACTATATCAGTAAGGGGAAATTATATAGCTTTATCCGTTTATTTTCAGATTCAACCCCAGCAGTCACGAACGACTCTTACAACATTTTTACATATAATGTATAACTTCATGTTAGAGTTTTTTAATTTCATAATACCAACCAGCGTATCACAGTTTAACCTTGCCTTATACTTCTTGTTTTACAACCTCTAAAATACAATCTTTGAGCCGTGTTTGCGCATGCTTTTCCCCCCTTCACCATAATAGAAATGACTAGTACTTTTCCCCCGGCGGTTTTACCCATACTAAGCCACTCCCTCCGATCACGTCATTCAATCTCATTATTATTCATTATTCACTCAATCTAGGGGGCGTAAACCGGATCCGGAAGTTAACCAAACAATTAGCATTTGAACCCGGGTCAGCCATGATATCTGCAAAAACAGGTAGGAACACCACCTACACATCATCCATCTTCATTAAGGGGCCATTAATCTTCATTAAATGACATCAGGAAGTCATTAAGGGTCATTCGTCTTCATTATATAACACCTGGAAGTCATTAAAGGTCATTCATCTTCATCAAACGACATCCGGAAGTCATTAAAGGTCATTCATCTTCATTATACGACATCCGGAAGTCATTAAAGGTCATTCATCCTCATTAAACGACATCTGGAAGTCATTAAAGGTCATTAACCCTCATTAAATGACATCTGGAAGTCATTAAAGGTCATTAACCCTCATTATATGACATCTGGAAGTCATTAAAGGGTCATTAATCTTCATTAAATGACATCAGGAAGTCATTAAGGGTCATTAACCCTCATTATATGACATCTGGAAGTCATTAAAGGGTCATTAAGCTTCATTAGGGAGGGGTCATGACCCACACATGACCCCCCTAATCTAATTAAGAATGTCATCCATCAAATTTTGACAGAAGCCGCCTTGTAATATTCTCTCTGCCGCTATCTCCCTGCATGAAATTATACGTTGAACAACTGAACTGTATGGAATGCTTACGAAATAATAAATACATATTTACCCCATTCGTCATTGTTTTCCTCAAAATGTGTTTTGAAGACCAATGTGTTTTGTTTAGTTTTTTTATGCTCGAGCATACAGAAGGCTTTGATGCAGCCTCTCAACTGCAAAGAACGGTTGCAGAAATGGTAGTTATTACACAAACGGCCAGCAGGTGGCAGCAGAGCAAAGGAGATCAACCAGGGCCATGTAGAAAAAAAGCTCACAATTTTAAATAGATTTGTGAAAACTGATGAAACTTAGCTCTCTTCTAATGCTAATTGCTGCAAAACAGAAACGGGTAGAAACAGCCTTTTTTTTTCCCAATGAAAGAAGAGAATTTAATCTTTCTTTTGATAGATTTTATTTCAATAGAACACAATATTCTGTGGGTCTTGCAAAATCAATCAAAATCCAGTAAAACAGCCGGGAGCGAACGGAATTGTGTCTGTGAAAATGGCTGGGAGTGAATGAGTTAATAGCCTCGCGATCCACATCTTTACAATTGATGTATCTAAGGATTCCTGGCAGATTTTGTTTCGATTGAGGAGTCTGCTGCCGATGAAGTCATTCTAGCTCGCCTTGATGAACGATAGCCAGTCGAATCAGGTTTTTGTCCCACCCCAACCCTGTCAACACACCCGTGTGGGTTGGATACGGGCTGGTGAATGGGTCGCATCTGGGCTGTCCAGCTGGATCCCAGTTAATTTTGTCCAGGGATTTCATGGTGGCCCCATGTGGGCAAGCCCAGTTGGGCTCAAGTTGGGCCTCATATGGTCCCTAGCTAAAATCAACATTGGTTTAAAGGTGGGTCTCATATGGGCCCTTGTTAAAACCCACATGGGCTGGTGAATGGGCCCCATTTTGGCTGCCCAGTTGGGTCCCAGTTAAAAGCTGACTCCTACAAAATGATTGCCATGACAAGGGTTCGAACCAGGGAACCAAAGTCCAACACCCTAACTACAGAGCTATATAGCTACATGAAAAAATTGATGTTTTAAATACATTTACCGTGACATCGGCCTATCGCTGATTAAGGTTCAAATTTTAACAGTCCAGTTTTTGGGGAAGTCTCTTCTGTATGTAAGAACACTGGAAGTCATTCCAGTGCACAGATATTTTTTTTTTGTACGAATGTCAGTATTTCCTGTGACAAGCGAGGAAAAGGAAAATGGCACCAGCTCGTCTCTAAAACTGAGAAGTGCTGGTGTGAAGGTGGAGCTTCATTCCACCTCTGATCTACAACTCTGTAAAATACCACCTAGTTTGGGCACCATTTAACTCTGAAAATATTAAAATAAATTATGTTAAAGACAAAGTTGATGTTCCAACACTTCAGCAAATATCGATGACATGAAAGATCAAATAACAGCTGCAATCATCAATATGGTAAACTGCGACATCCTGAGATTTGGGAGGAATTCTCATATAGGTCGCTTGCACATCGTAATGCATCATGGGAGTTTTTTCTTCGGGCGCCATCTTGGGTGTCCGCCGGTTCACAAGGTACACTCGTGAGTTACACGGTAGAGCTTATCAACCTGATGTCATTTACGCAGTATTTTCACGATTTACCGGAAGATCAAAAACAACGATACAGGCAGAAGGTGTCTCTGTGTGGTGGGATTGATCCTAATTACGTCCTGACCAAGGGTGATTTTTTTTTTTGACGGAGAAAGCTTGCTGGCCAAATGTGACTTCTCTGGACATTTTTCACTACCTCGTGTTGACAACATGCTCCATAACACGCCAACAAATCCCTGGAGGCTTACAATTATTTTGTAAGCGGGTGGATACAGAGTGTAAACTTTAACATCGTATCAGAAGAAACTGTTGCTGTTGCACGTAAGTAAACCACATGGTGTTGGTAATTCTGCACACAAAAATGTTGATTTGTTCTCAGGCTTCCTGTTATCATTGTGTTTACATGCACAGCTGGGTTTACCTGATGTGGTTTTTCTAATCATTTTATAACAGGCAAATATGGCAGAGCGTATAAGAATAAAAAGTAACTATGCACAGCCTCCCCGTGGCTTAATTAAATTTAATGCTACCCTTTCACTAGTTACATGTTACTTAATCAACTTATTCTAAATGGTTAAGGTTAACCACTCTCAGAGGACGTATTTTTAGTTTCAGTTTCCAGTACAATAAAACGTGTTCATGGTAACTACTGAGCATACTGACAGCTTTTCTTATGATCTCACGGTTAAGGAGGCTGTCACAACACCCAATTTCTGTCTGGTGCTGGATGGCAACAATTCCCATCACTTGTCACGACAACACCAATATTATTACCAGGTATGTATGGCTTTACTTTTTGTAGTTTCTTATTTAATTCTATGTTTCATATTTTCATTACAATGTTTGTAATATTTTCAGATTCAGGCACAGATGAGTTTAACTGGACGGGACTTCTGCGACTTTGTGGTGTGGACAAAGTGTGATTGAGCGAGTCCACCCAGATCGCTCGTTTTGGCCAGCTGGAAAAGCCAGAGTTTTTTTTCCCCCCAAAGTCCCCTCCTTACCTGAACTGCTCGGGAGAGCATTTACTAGATCAGCAGTGGACTTCCAGTGTTCCTGCTCAGCCGCTGTCACCTACCACTTGCTCATGTACTTCAAAGATGCGGAATAAAGTAGTTTTTTGTGCTGCAGCAGATTGTAAAATCAAATGATATCACTTGAAGTGTGCCAATCTAGACTGCCAAAAGGACAGTGGTTTTGTGACAAGTGTGAAACAAGGATTATTGGGAAAACTGAAACACAGTACTGGTACTTGTCTTACATTAAACAAATTTAAAAGAGAGCAACTTTTTCCTCTGTACATAGTATAATGAAAGTCATTGCGTACCCCATCAACATTACATCATACCGTCATCAGGATGGTAGGCACCTGTGCTAAAATAAATACATTAATTAACAGTTCAATTTTATGCCTGAAATTACTACAATCATTATTCACTTCATTTTTTGTGCTTTTAGAAATAATAGAGATTTATGCCATTACTTTAAGAGGGACCATATTGCACATTGAGTCAAATCCTGTCATTTGTCTTATGTATAGCTTTGTAAACAAACCCAACAATAGAATTTGTATAATCGCTGCCTTTATTAGCGCCAAACAAACAGTCGCATGTTGTCCTCCTCCAATGCTTTGATGCTCGCCTTCGTTTCCATCATGTCATTGGCAATCAAGTCGGTGTGGCATGAGATCCCTAAAGAAATAATAATAAAAATAAAAATATAGTACAGTAGTATAGTTTTTTTGTCAGTGTAAAAGAAATGTACACATTTTGTTGCATTTTTTAATGTATGAACATTGCTACAGGCAAATACTTCTATAAACACTTCCAAATGTCTCTAAAATATAAGGTGCGTGTACACACACAAACATAAACACATACATTCACTCATGCATACAATATATCATGTAATGAATTCTGAGTGGCATACCAGAGTCAATGATGTCAGCAGTACTTGAGGGTACAGGTTACTGGAGCCATCTGGCTGCATAACTGCAACAAACTCTCTGCCACTTCGAGTCGTCTTTTCTTTGCTTGTCTCTCCTGTGCACGTTCATATCTTGGCACCGACTGGGCTGAGACATAGATGTTGTAACTTGGGACCCAACTTTAATGTTGGAGCCCAGTCGGGATGATTGGACAGAAAAACGGGCGCAGGGCGACCTGTTAAAATAAACAAATATATAAACAAATAAAATATGGAAAGACTGGTTATTTTGCCGCAGTAGGGTGGCCGTGAATAAGTTCTTTAGCATGATGTGTAGGCTACCGGGGGTCTGTTTTCTTGCATCACCCCCTTCTGTCTCTTTTTTTCCAAGTTTACATTTTGCCACCAAAAAACATGTTATCGGCATTAAGAGCCCAAGACTAATCAATCCAATTTCAGCAGTAAACACTTTGCACTGGCACTACTTGTGTGAAAATGTTCGATGTTAGCTTTCGGCTAACGTCCGCTAGCCAGCTTGTACTACCGAACTTGCTTGCTCATGAATCCAAAACATAAGCAACTTGCCCATATATGGGCGGTCGAAACGTTATTAATCCTCATGCATTAAATAAAGGTAAACAAGCTTACCGCTCACAAAGTGATGGCTGCACACACGAGCCCAAAGTAACGACTTCCCTCCGGAGTCCGCACTCCTCTGTCTCCAGGCCCTGGTTCCTAATTACTTTCGGAATTCGGAAGAAAGGCCGACCATTTTCCCCCTTGGCTTTGTTCGAACAGCCAACGATGCAGCAACAATGTACCATTTTAAACGCAGACAACAAACGTGATAGATACGGAGTTAGACCGAATCACTACGTAAATGGAGGTCACCCAGCATGGCGACTACGACAAATCCGAGGCGGAAGTGACGACATGTGCAAGCGACCTATTGGCTTAATGTTGTCTGTGCTTCCGGTGGTGGCCACATTGAGCTCTTGTAAAATATGAAATAAACACTTGAAGGTACCGTATGTACAACCCATGTGTCCAAGATAGCTTTCTATTGTTTTTCATTTTTGAAATCTTGCGTAATGATGTAGGTAACGTAAGAATCCCAGCGAAGCTTTTGGGCGCTGTTCAAATTTCAGAAAATTTCAAAACTCGTATTTTAATGATGCTAAAACTGCACATTTAGACCCACAAACTTATATGCTTGTTTCACACAGCTGTCACTAGTTTATTTCAGTTAGTCGAAGCGAGTACCCAGCATGCTTTGAAGTGGGCTATACATTTTTTTTTCCAAGTTAATATTTAGAGGTTTGTTTTAGTTAAGTTTTTCAAAGTGGTAGTATTCGTTATTTGCATTTACCCACCTTGTTTTCTATTCATTTTCATTGACTACAAGCGGTTCAGATGGATGAGAGATTTACAGTACTTTTGCTCTGTAAGCTTATGTATGACGAGTATTTATCAATCACGAGGGATGCAACAATAAGGGTAATATCGTGATATCATCATGATATTAAAACTGTCACAATATTGTCGTCGTCATGTTCACAGTATTTAACATATCGGTTAAAAAAGTTAAAGTTAAAAAAGCCCTGACAGAACTAGCATCCACCTCTAACCAGACTTCTTTCAAATATTTTTTATTGTGAGACAGAAAACGATGGGAAAACAGACTCCACATAAGCATTGCGTCTCATTTTCAAAACATAACATCAGCTACACATTAGAACTGCCACAATATCGTCGTCGTCATGTTCACAATATTTAAAAGGAAGACATCAGGTTAAGTTCCATTTGAGCAGTTCTAGCACCCTCTAGTGGCTAGTTTATTAGAGCAATTTAATTTTCATTAGGGATGTTTTGGCCTTCTGTGTTTAAAATCTATGCTAATTGTCAGATGAAGGGGAACCTAATTGCTTGTGAAGCGATCAATGTGTGCTTGCATGAGCGAATAAGTGCCTCAAATTGTTATTAGAGATTGTAGGTGTTTTATATGCATTGCTGTTATGTACAAAATCACATATTTTTTTTAGTATGAGCCCTTTTTTCTTTTCTTTTTTTTAAATATTGTGATTTTTTTTAAATATACCCACCCCCACCCACACACACACACACACACACACACGCACACACGCATACACACACAATATTGTGATAATTATCGTATTCTGACCTTCATATTGTGATAATATCGTATCATGATGTTTGGATATCGTTACATCCCTATCAATCACTGCCATGTCCACTTCATCAGGCTGCCACCTGCTGACAGCTGTGTGAAATAAGCATGCAGAACAAATGCTTTTGTACGGCAAACAAGCGTTCTCTGTCACTTAATTTGTTTGCTTTTTGCTGTAAGTGACAAATGATGATACTTTTTTTCCCTATCCTCTTCATGATATTTATCGTCATATCGCCCAGCACTACCCTGGACCAGTCACCAGTTAATCACAGGACGTATATAGTCATGCACACACATATTCACACCTATGGACAATTTAGTGCTTGACCTAAACTACGCACAGGAGGGTCTGCTGAGCCAAGACTCGAACCATGAATCTCAGCACTTTGAAGCAGATGTGTTAAGCACTATTGTCAAATAAAGAACACAACAAAAATTGATACAGTAGAATGTTGTTTTTTTTTCCAGATTATTCTGTTGAAAAATAATCCTCTGCTATGTTGTTTTACTGCAGAATGGCCCGAATTTGTCTCCAGCTATGCCCCCTGGTGGGCATCCCATGCACTGAGTTGGCTGAAGTTCGGACGTCACCTTCAGGTGCTGCATTATGAGGATCTCCAGAGGGCTCTCCTCCCTCAGCTCCAGCTCATCACAAACTTTCTGAATGTCACCACATCCGAGGAGCGGCTGATCTGTGCTCAAAGCAACCAAGATGGCTACTTTAAGCGGCCAGGGGCCCAGCAGCCATCCTTTGACCCATTTACACCTCACATGAGGCAAATGATAGACGCCTTCATTCATAGTGTTGACGCGGCACTACAGAGCAGGAACTTTAGTGGACTTCCAAGAGAATACCTCCCCAGATGATGGCATGGAAAATTCATCCAACTCGTCGATGAGAGCAAAACACAAACACCGTCCAATGTAAGTGGACCAACTGCTTCGTTGTTCTTTGGAACCACGTGGGAGATTAGCATGGAAAACAAATCATTCTGCCATTGTGCGGTGAACACAGAAGCCTGTGATAAAAGCCTCCAGGCTGGACCTATTCTGTGAACAACAAATATGATGAATGCTAAGAGAGGACTTGATGAGATGCGTGTGGCACCAGAAGTGGATTATTGCGCAAAGTGTCTGACGTACAAAAGAAAGACTGTGCAGATTGAAGGCAGAAATCGTTCTCTCAGCTTCTCTGTAATATTTTCTTTAGTGTACACCCACATTAACACAGATGATTACAACAAAGCTGCTGCTGCCTAAAATTTGCTACATGTTGAGGACTCTTAATACAATGACTGTACTGAACTCCTGCTGTAAATGGTATCTTTTCATTAAATACATTTACATTGCATTGTAAGAGATGTTGAACTTGAATGAA
Source organism: Festucalex cinctus (assembly GCF_051991245.1). NCBI lineage: Eukaryota > Metazoa > Chordata > Actinopteri > Syngnathiformes > Syngnathidae > Festucalex > Festucalex cinctus. The sequence continues at coordinate 21,211,174 of NC_135428.1, forward strand.
TGAATACTAGATGTGACGCTGGACTAAACACTATCAGAAGCACAGACCTCCATTTACAACTTACATGGAATTGTATCCATTTATTTCCAGTCGTCTATTTTTTTTTATTTCTGAGCGTGCCTTGGCTTCCCAGTTTATAGTAGGGATGTAACGATAACGGAAATATCGTGATATCGTGATATTAAAACTGCCACAATATCGTTGTCGTCATGGTCACAATATTTAAAAGGAACACATCTGTTAAAAAAAGTCAGGTTGATTTCCATTTGTGCAGTTCTAGCAGCCTCTAGACGCTAGTTTATTAGTGCAATTTAATTTTCATTAGGGATGATTTGGCTTTCCATGTTTAAAATTATGCTAATTGTCAGATGAAGGGAAACCTAATTCGCTTGTGAAGCGATAAATGTGTGCTTGCATTACCAAGTAAGTGCCTCAAATTGTTATTAGAGATTGTAGGTGGTTTATATGCATTGCTGTTATGTACAAAAGCACAATATTGTGCTTTTTTTTTTTTTTATATGAGCTTTTTTTTTTTTTTTTTTTTACAATATTGTGATCTTTTTGAAATATCGCCAACCCCCCCACATATCGTGATAATTATCATATCATGACCTTCATATCGTGATAATATCGTATCGTGATGTTTGGATATCATTACATCCCTAGTTTACAGTAGTGTTACAGTAGATGCCATCCCACTTTTTTTTGTTAAAAAAAATCAGAATAAAGAGGGTGCTTTCTTAGGTAGTGAAATACTTGAGTTATAAGAAAGCATATTTATCGTGTAATGAAAAGAACAATTATCTGTGATTTTGAATTTACTTTCTTAGCTTGTGAATAGATGCTTAGCAAAGACATTGAAAAATTGAATCCAATGCTTAGCCACCAAAATCACTAAATCTAATTCATGGAATTGCTTTAATATCTTTTGATTAACATCTTATCAGGAGGTTCTAACCTTTCTGTAAATGAAATCCCTTTGTCAATTAATTATTACATTTATTTTAATTATATAGCTGTATATATACAAACTAATATAAATAAATATAAAAATAATACAAAAATATAAATATAATTATTAAATGTAATTAATTGATTCATTAATTGGACGAGACTCAAGTTTAATTTTTAAATTTATCATTGAGTCTGCCTTTCGGTGCACCACATCAGTTTTTAGATAGTTTTATCAGGATATATAACCTTGGTAAATCAGTCATGAAAAGGAGGATGCTACACTTGAATAGTTTGTGAGTTATTTTTCCAGCTTAGAGATTAATATACAGGGTGATTCTGTCAGGGTTGCCTGTGGCGCGGGGTGAGGACCCAAATGCAGACAATGAAGGCAAGCAAGCTACACTGAGTTTCTTTAATGAATTATAGGACAGGAAGGAGCGTTGGCCAATAGGGTGGCAGACAGGCAGGTAGGCAGGCAGGCTGGCAGGAAGGCTGGCAGGCAGACAGTGAGGTTAGCAGGTAGGGTAGCAGGCGTGCGTCTGTGGCAGGTTGGTGGAAGCGTAGCATAGGCGGGCAGGCGAGGAGTGGTCCAGAGCAGGTGCCTGTGGGGCGTGGAGGATTAATAATGGAGCTAAGAGATGTCAAGAGTAAAATGCTAGACACAACTGCCTGCTAAACAGCGAGTGTCGATCTGGCGCCGAGGTGCAGTCCCACGCTGGTCTTTAAAGGGTGGTGATTGTTGATTGACTGCACCTGGCCTCTGCTCCAGTCACGCAGACTCGTTGCCACGCCCGCTTTGACAAACAGAGAGACAGAGAGAGAGAGAGAGAGAGAGAGACAAGAGAGAGAGAGACAGAGACAGAGAAAGGGCAGGCCTCATGGGGCGGAGGAACGGGTCCTAACAGATTCAAAAAGACTACCCTATTTCATGATAAAATATTCTATTCTATGAAGGAAAAAATAACAAAAAAAGAACTTACAATAAAAGTATTCCACTAACATTCAAGTTTTATTTCACGTTACAAGTTCTCAATATGGCCTCCCCTTGCAGCACGAACAACATCAATGCGATATGCGAAAAAACGGGGAAATCTGGTCATTTACTTACCATATATTTGATGATGAAATGGGGTCATTCATTTTTAATCACCCTGCATTTTGTTTAAACACACACACACACAGTGCACAATCAGGTTTTGATTATCTGCACATTTATTTTCTAATCTACTTGGGAACTTAAAAAGGCAAAATTTAACTACTGTGATAGGAAAGCTCAGCCCTCTGTCCTTTACATTACCATTGGCTGCAAATCCGTCATTTACACCTTCGATTATGGATGGAGCCTTTGATGAATGGGAAGAATTCGGGCTGTGTTGTGTTAGGGATCTCTATATTCAAGGGTCGTTTGCGTCATTTCAGCAGCTTCAGGAGAAGTATGGGCTGTCCAAAACAGATTTCTTTTGGTCCCTTCAGATTAGACATTTTGTGAGAACACATCTTGATCATTTTGAAAATGCGATACCTGATAAACTGGATCAGTGTCTCAGAGATTGTAAAATAGAAAAGCATGCAATTTCTTTTATATACAATCAGTTGCAAGAGTTAGGACAAATTAATATGGAAGGCATAAAGAAGGACTGGGAGAATGAATTAGAATGGTAATAACAGAAGAGATTTGGGATAAGGGTCTGGAATATGTTAACAATTGTTCACTTATTGCTAAACATTGTTTGATTCAATTTAAAATCCTTCACAGACTACATTATTCGAAGTGAAAGCTACATAGAATTTTTCCAGAAGTGTCACCAGTGTGTGAAAAATGCAGCCAAGCAGAGGCTGATTTATTACAATGTTTTGCATTTTGCTCCAAAGTCGAGGAATTTTGGGGTGCAATATTTTCATTTTATTCAAAGGTTTTTGGGGATCAGTTAGCACCAGATCCCCTTCTGGTTATAATGGGTGCATCAGAAAACTCGAAAAACCGACAGAATGCACAGCACCATCTTTTGTCTTATGGCCTTATGTGTGCAAAGAAATGAATCCAGTTGCTTTGGATGGGAAAAAAAATACACCAACTTTTAAAGCTTGGCTGTCACTACTGACTGATACCCTACACCTGGAGAGGATTCGGGGTTGGCGATATTTAAAAAAAAGATCACAATATTGTTAAAGAAAGAGCTCATACTAAAAAAAAACACACAATATTGTGCTTTTATACATAACAGCAATGCATATAAACCACCTACAACCTCTAACAATAATGAGGCACTTACTTGCTAATGCAAACGCACATTGATCGCTTCACAAGCAAATTAGGTTCCCCTTCATCTGATAATTAGCATAGATTTGAAACATAGAAGGCCAAAACATCCCTAATGAAAATTAAATTGCACGAATAAACTAGCCTCTAGAGGGTGCTAGAACTGCACAAGTGGAAATCAACCTGATGTGTTCCTTTTAAATATTGTGAACATGACGACGACGATATTGTAGCAGTTCTAATGTGTAGCTGTTGTTATGTTTGAAAAATGAGACGCAATGCTTGTTGTGGAGTCTGTTTTACCATCGATTTTTTGTCTCACAATAAAAATATTTGAAAGAAGTCCGGTTAGAGGTGGATGCTAGTTCAGTCAGGGCTGGTGTTTGTTGCAGCTAGACCAGTCTGGGATTAATTGATCAGTATGTTTCTTCTCTAGGAAGTTGAATTGCCATCAGCTGAATTATTCAGTGATTGAGAAGGAAACATTGGCTTTGGTCTGGGCTCTTCAGCACTTTCAGGTGTACTTGGGCAGTGGTCCCGTGGTGGTCTTTTCAGACGATAACCCCCTGACATTTCTGAGACTGCAGTCGCCGAACCAGCGCCTGATGGGGTGGGCCCTCTTTCTGCAGTTCCAAACGTAGATATCTGACACGTCAAAGCATCAGATGTCATCCCCACTGTGCTTTCCAGGTCTCCAGCGGGCTCTTCCATGTCACCATCCGCTGCCTCTTGAGCTGGGTCTCAACACGCCTGGACAATGTTGTGCTGAACACATTGCCTACATCGGCAGAGGTACATTAGATCGATCAATCGATTAATCAATCTTTATTTGTATAGGACTTTTTGGGCAAGGAATGCAGCTCAAAGTACTTTATATAGTCTAAAAACAAATCCCAATATAATTGCATATAGGTTATACTAGGTGCTTATCAATGGAATGCATTAACTCATTCACTGCCATTGACGGAAAAAGATGTCAATGTCAATATTTTATTCCTGGATTGGCAGTGAATGTGTTAAATATTGTCAAAGGCATAAACTAATACATTTTATAAGATAAAATGCATTTGGATTTCATAACGCCCTCAAATGACAAATTAAATCAATGTGCAGGTCATTAGTGCAAGTACACAAAAATCAAGTCCTGTGAGTGTTCTATAAGAAAGCAAATAAATATGTAAATGTAAAAAAGGCGTCTATAATTGGAGCAGTCACTTTTTTTTTTCCAAGTCATACTGAGAAGAAACAGTTTCATCATTTGAAGCAGATAAGCTCGGAGGCTTATTTTAATTCTCTCAAACAGGTGTCTTAGTCACAGACAGCTGGTAATTTCAGACTAATCTTTGTTGGCAAAGCGCTACCTCTAGCCTCTGAGTCATCTGTCATAAAAACTTGAATGGATTGACATCCGCAAGCATTTGACTGCCACCTACTGCAACAAAACTTCCTGAAATATGTGGAGTTACTCCACTCAAGTTTACTTAAGCATGCAAAGCACGTTCCATTTTCTTCAAAGTGAAAGTGACAAGGGCGAAAGACGAGAGAGAACTGAAGAAGATAGTAGGGCTGCATGATGATCAACTTAAGTGATCTTCCTCAAGCTTCTTACGTGAGTAGCACAGGTAGTAAGATGAATCTAACTTATTGTCCCCAAAGCATCCATCACTTCACTGTCAATAAGTCTCACAACCGTAGGACAAAGAGACTCATTCCAAAACATATGTGTACACAATGTTACTTAAGTGTAGGTCAGTTTTTGTTTTTGTTTTTTTGTTTTTTTTAAAATCTGATTTTTGTGAAATTATATTAACTCAACTCAACTCAACTCAAGTTTATTTATATAGAGTATGTACTGTCAATACATATTGTTGCTGTGCTTGAATCAGTGATGACTCGAATAGAAATGTGAACAGGCCATTAAAAGTAGAGCTGCCAATGTGGAATAAACATTTTTGGCTGGCGAGTATGTTCGAACATACTCTCAAATACGTTCGAACATGTACTCGCAAATATGTTCGAACATACTTGCAAATATGTTCGAATGTATTGAAATATGTTCGAAAATACTCACAAATATGTTCGAACATACAAATATGTTTGAACATACTGGATTGCTGTGGTACTCAAGTGCGCAAGCGTAGTGCCCTATTGGATTATGGGGCAAAAAATGACAAACCTAAATCATGCACGGCAGACATAATAAACAGTAAAAGTTACGAATAAACACAGTTTTTTGTCTACTTAATTTTCTAATGAATTGGTAATGTGGCCCAAATGCCTAAAAAATGGGGTTTTGTTTTCACTCGCGCATGTGCAAATAATACCCCGTGGCATTATGGGAAGGTATGCTAACTTTGTAACACGTAGCCTACAAGTGTTTTTTTGTTTTTTTTTCATAAATACCCATTCACACGCGTGGCCTACTTCTTGTAGGCCACACACATGGGCCTCTCCCAGGCGGAGGATCGAACCCACGCCAACCGGCACCAAAGTCAAGTGACGGTTCCACTCCTCCACCTGGAGCCCCGTAGCCTACAAGTATGATCGAACATATTTGCGAGTACGATCAAACATATTTGCGAGTACGTTCAAACATATTTGTGAGTACATTCAAACATATTTGCGAGTACGTTCGAACATATTTGGGAGTACGTTCGAACATATTTGCGAGTATGTTTGAACATATTTGAGACTATGTTCGAACTTAATTTGCGAGTACGTTCGAACATATTTGGGAGTACGTTCGAACATATTTGCGAGTATGTTCGAACATATTTGTGACTATGTTCGAACATATTTGCGAGTATGTTCGAACATATTTGCGAGTACGTTCGAACATATTTGCGTGTACGTTCGAACGTATTTGCGAGTATGTTCGAACGTATTTGCGACTATGCTCGAACATATTTGCGACTATGTTCAAACATATTTGCGACTATGTTCAAACGTATTTGCGAGTATGTTCGAACGTATTTGTGACTATGTTCGAACATTATTTGGAGTATGTTCTAATATTATTTGGAGTACCTTCGAACATATTTGGGAGTATGTACGAACATATTTGCGAGTATGTTCGAACGTATTTAAGACTGTTCGAACATATTTGTGACTATGTTCGAACATATTTGCGAGTATGTTCGAACATTATTTGGAGTACCTTCGAACATATTTGGGAGTATGTTCGAACGTATTTAAGACTGTTCGAACATATTTGTGACTATGTTCGAACATATTTGCGAGTATGTTCGAACATATTTACGAGTATGTTCGAACATATTTGCGAGTACGTTCGAACGTATTTGCGAGTATGTTCGAACGTATTTGTGACTATGTTCGAACATTATTTGGAGTATGTTCGAACATTATTTGGAGTACGTTCGAAGATATTTGCGAGTACGCTCGAACATATTTGGAGTATGTTCGAACATATTTGCGAGTATGTTTGAACGTATTTGCGAGTATGTTCGAACTTATTTGCGAGTATGTACGAACGTATTTGTGAGTATGTTCGAACATATTTGCGAGTATGTTCAAACATATTTGCGAGTGTGTTTGAACATACTCACCAGCCAAAAATGTTGACTCCACATTGGCAGCTCTACGCTTCCGTAATTAAGAAACAAAATCCGCACATTTTTATCCATCTCGGGGGGTGGCCATTTTAGGTGGGGTACACCCTGAACTGTTTGCCAGCCAATCGCAGGGCACACAGAGACGAACAACCATCCACACTCACAAGCACACCGAGGGACAATTCGGAGCACCCAATTAACCTGCCATGCATGTCTTTGGAATATAGGAAGAGACCGGAGTACCCGGAGAAGACCCACGCAGGCACGGGGAGAACATGCAAACTCCACCCAGGAAGTAGGGTCTGGATTTAGGGCTGAGAGTCCTAATTTTCAGTTATGTTTCAGGCGTCACGCAACCCTAAACCGGACGCTGATTTATGGAGTTAAATTAGGGTCAAAAGTTTTGAACTTGAAAAAATAAAACTTGAAACAGAAAATTGTTGTGTTGATCTTGAATTTCACTAAATATAAAAAGGTATTCAAAATAAAAATAAGCATGTGAAAAGTTTTTTTGGGTCAAAATTAATTTGGATTCACTTCGGTCCTGCCTTCGAATAAATTATTTATTTTCATTTTTTAATTCCATATATATTTTGACATTTGAGGTCTTATTTTTTTCAGTTGCATGTTTTTTTCTTTTCAAATTCAGATCTTATTTTTTCAGTTTTAGAACTATTTTTTTTTCACTTTCAAATCATTTTTCACTTTCAGATCTTTTTTTTTCAGTTTCAAGTCTCTTTTTTTTTTTTTTTTCAGTTTCAGACTTTTGACCCGAATGTTACGTGGGGGCGTGGTGTCAACTGAGCGGGGCGTGGAATCATGAGTGACAGCTGCACAAAAGCGCTTTGGAAACACCCCCCAGTGACAGTGCCTTCAGGGAACGTAGGAATTAAAAGGAATTAAAAGAACTCTTGACTCAACATATATACACCATATTCGTGTGGGAGGCGGACGTGCTGCTTACAAATACAATCACAGTTAAAAACAACCCTGTGAGAAATTCATAGTAAAATGAAACCTCAATAGAAAGAAATTTGTATAGAAGTTGAGTTGAGTTCGTCCAAAAATAACTGGTTAGTATCTCTATTTAAACCAGGGATGACTTTTACCACTTACCACTGAACCAATTCATCATTGTAGGCAGTACAATGTGCGCGCGTATGTGTGCGTGCGTGCGTGCGTGTGAATTCGTAAAAATTTGTACTCATTAGTTCACCTAAAACCTAATAAAAATCCCATTACCCTTCACCTTAACCGGATATTTCAGAGTCTCACCAGAGTCGTGACGTTCAGAAGGTCAGGAGACCAGAGGAAAGGTCAAAGAAACCAACTAAACCTGCCATCCACATGGTCACAAAATCAGAGTCTCACGCCAATCCCAGAAACCTCTAAATTCCAACAAATTTAGGAGATCTCAAGAGACCAGAGGAAAAACTAAAGAGAGGAATGAGGGAAGGATAGATGAAGCAGAGTGAGGTCCACAGACACCAGCACCCACTGATTCAACGAGCAGTGGAAGGGAGAGGCGAATTCTGTTTGAATTTCAGTAGATTCTGGTGTGATGGATCTGGCATGCATAAGGACCGCCACCAAAGAGGGGAGCCGTTGACCGCGGCCCAGCAAAGCGGGCACTGCCCCCCCTGTATCCCCGAGTCATGGCAGCACCAAGGCACAAACCCCCACGCCCCCCGGGCGGCCACCGGCCGAAGAGCCAACCCAGACGCCCCCAACCCGCTGAGAACGAGGCCCGGCAGGCCCCCACGGCGCCCCACCGGCCCAGTGTGTCTCAGATTGGGGGGAAAAAAGTACATTAACCAAAAATGAATGTGACGGCAAAAGAAAAACAAAAATTGTTGATAAAGAGGAAAGGACATTTTTGTTGTTGTTTTTCAACATGTTTGAAGATGCTGTAAAAATTATAAGCAACAAATGTCATTATAAGTTCTGAATATTAAAATGAACCCAGGAAGGCCAGAGCCCGGATTCGAACCCGAGTCCTCAGAAATGGGAGGTGGACGTGCTAACCAGTCAACCACCGTGCCATCCAAAAACAAACAAATAAAAAATTATTTTAATGGTAAAAAAAAATAATTGTGCACCGTGTCCTTTGGGATCATGGTAAAGGTTGGTTTACAAAACAAATAATTCCATTATCTTTAAATAAAAGCAGAAAATAAAAAAATAAAAAGAATCAAGATGTTTTCTTGCACATTAGCATCTTTTTAAATATATTTTAAAATCCCACGTACCCACAATGGTATACGTACCCCGATTTGAGAACCACTGATATAGGGAACCCGCATTGTTGTTTAAGTAATTGAATAATTAACACAGTTTGCAAAGACTTTTATGCCAGACTGCAATGCAATGTTAGATGAATGAAATTGTAATAAGTGCCCAGACCAGAGAATCTCTGGTCACTAAAGTTTAGTGAATGGTAAAGTAATATGGCTTCACCTCTCTGGCTATGGTGAATAAGCGGCATTGTGAGTCCATTCATATGTAAGTCCGTGGATGTTGCTCACTGTAGTCCATGGGACGCTCAAGAAGTTTGTGTGAATGCACAGCCATGCTGAAAATTAGAGGGAACGTTGCTTGTGGGATACACTTCTTTTCTGAATGATGAAGCGCAATGTACACAATTAAACAGCACCACTTTGTGGTCATTTCTGGTATTTCACACACATTTAATGAACAAATCATCTGCAAGCATTTGGCTCTTCCTTTCTTTTCTTGCAATTATTCCACCCCCGGATTCCCATCCCCTAGTCACACCAGTGAAAGAAAACAAACACTAGATGTTTTAAATCATATTAATTGTATATATATATATATATATATATATATATATATATATATATATATTTTTTTTAATAGTGGGTGGCATTACAGTGATGTACAAAGGGGGTGAAGTAGCGGGGCGGTGCAGGAGGGAGGTGGGAGGGGGAGCGGTCAATGGGTATCAAAATCTTTTGCCAAACGCAGGTGCAGCTATTGCTGCTGTCAAGAAGCCCTGCAACTTCTTCATTCGGCTCAATGAGACCCCTTTTTTTTTTTTGTCTACTTCAATCTTTTCCCTCTCTGCTTCTTTCTCCTATAATGCACAATGCATATCTACCTAATTGATCGACCAACGCGCAGCCTTTTTATTGCCGCGCTCATGAAGAAATTGTTTTTTTCTTGTTGAATAACAGAAAACACACATTACTGACCCCATGAATTCCAGTTTGAGGGATGAGTTGGGAGGTCATCCAGTCAGACACAGAGCATCTTTTTTTTTTTTTTCTTGACAAACAGATGGAAAAACATTGACGGGGTTAAATTGCATTTCCGAAATGACACCCAGCATTTTTAAATGTCAAATGCCTCTCTATAAACTGGAAACACAATCTTTGCGGTTGCATTAAAAACATAAATGTTGAGTGGTAAAACCTCTCCTTGTGTAAATTCAATCTATTTGCCCTTTCTAGGTGAATTTCATTACCCAACAAATTTTTCCAGACAAGCTTAAAGGTGAGCTTAAATGCAAAATGTCACTTGAAACAAGTTGCTCATTTCCCTCCAGACAGATGTCACTACAATTGACTTTTGGGCCAAATCTAGATTAATAATTAAAAAAACACACGCACACACATCATTCAGGCTTGTATGCCTATGGAGATCCATTCTGGTGTCCAAGGAAAGTAACCTTTAGCCTTTTGTATTGCTACACAACATCACCCGGAAGCAGATCCAACTTGCGTGGGACACCTCTGCACATATTGACTAAATTATAGGGAGCATTATACATAAATGCACAGCAGGATGCTGAAGTGACGTGCGCTTCAGGAGGGAATTTGCATGAAACGACTGCACTCGGCTGATGTGACGAGGAACGCTGCGGCCTGTCATACTCGCGTAGGTGCACTTCAGTCACCTGCTGCTAATTCTCAATGGGTAACAGCTACGTCAGTCGAATGCCAACTGACAGCATGGCAGCCAGTGGAGCACAAGTTGTCATTTGTAAACAAGGGCAAATTAGTTGCAATAATTGCTTAACAAGGAAAATTTTGTAAAGTTAGAAGCAAAAAAAAAAATGCTAAAAAAAAATTGAAGTGACTCTCAACATTCCCATATAAAATCCATCTATCCATCCATTTTCTTGACCGCTTATTCCTCACAAGCAGGGCCTACATGATTTGGTACCCAAGGCGAAAATGTACATGGTAGCCCCCCCCAATCCCATAAAAAAAAAAAACCACACAAAAAAATATATAGATATATTATATTTAATAGCACACCACACAATAAATACCAAATTCCACAAACAAATAAAAATAAGAAAAATAACAGAAGTACAATGCAATGCAACTTTTTATTGCAATTTTTGCAAAATGACAGTATTTAAAACCTCAAAATGTTTTCACTATGTACATTAATAATTGTGTAAGATACAAAAAATAGTAAATGTATCAATATACAAACTTTGATATATCGTAAAACTTTGGCAATAAGGTGATTCACAGATAATGTGAATAGTGTGCAAAAGAACTTCACTAAATAACTTAGGAACATAACGGCAAATACTTAAAATAGTGCATGCCGGGACATCCTTGCAGCAAAGGCATCAATTGGTGCGTCCAAGGATAGCTGCCTGGATACTTCTTGATTGATGCTGATAAGTGCCACTCTAGTTAGCCGTTCTTGTGACATGGTAGACCTTAAATAGTTTTTTTATTAGTTTAAGCTCTCAGCTGATGCTACAGTCACTGGTATGGTAGCGGCCACTCTGAGTGCTACCCACATGTTGGGATAGATTTCTCGAAGTTTTTTCTCCTCTAGAAAAACTAAAAGTTCCATGCTTGACATATTGGATTTTGGCCAGGTAAGAAATGACTGCATCTCTGCTAAGAGTTTTTTTATTTTTTATTTTATTTTTTTTATTTATGAGAGTACATATTGCACAAATAAGTAGACCCTGAGAAAAAGGCTTGTTAATTCCAGGCCTAGCAGACATGTTGCTACCCATAACAGTCATGGAGCTCATAGAAAATACTAGATGTAGTCGTTTTTGTTGTGGGTTGCTTTTTTTTTTTTTGCATTAGTTAATTTGATTAAATTGAAGATTTTGTAATCTATGCATCCTATTACAACCTTACTTTCATGTTGTGAGTCAAGTGCGTATTCTACAGAAAAAAATTTGTCAATATTTTGGAAATTGTTCTTATGTTTATTGAGATATTGAACATCCATCCATCCATCCATTTTCTTGACCGCTTATTCCTCACAAGGGTCGCGGGGAGATATTGAACAAAATCTTTAAATTTTTCAAAGGGGGTATACTCATATATGCTGAGCACTGTACATGATGCAGCAATAGCTGATATAACTGAAATAGTCACCTGGATCTAGAAGATCGAGCTTTGTGTCACTCAAAGTACTGCTGATTGGTGCTTGACTGGCTGTTGCTTCAGCTGTACATTAAACAAAATACATCACTTCAAATTATTTTGGTGTTAAAGCAGGGAAAACAAATCCATTTGCATTATGATAGAATACAATGTCAGAAATTATGGCTGTTTGTATTAAATGCACCATCCATGCACTTACATTCAATAGCCTTTGGTGAAGATGACACTGAAGGATTGTTCACCACAGCTTCTGCAGGTGCTTGTTGTGGCTGCAAATATTTTCTCAGCGCATCTAGTTAAAAAAAAAAAAAAATGCATTTACTATATCGATGTTTACATTAAACCAGCACATAATTCTTATTTTCAATAAATTAATAAATTAATGTGGTTATGTGAAACAATGACTTGTGCAAATACATTTGCAGGTATCTGGACTTACTGGCTGTTTTAGTTTAAACTCAGCAAGCGTTGCCCCACTCTTGTGTGCAAAGTAGCTACTAGCATGGATGTAATGGTGCAGTAAACAAGTTACAAGCAAGCTAAGAAGCTAACGCTATTTTCGTGTTTATTTTATAAACAATGATGATTGACTGACATACATACCTCTACCCTGGGCCCGTTTTTCCTCCTCCTCCTTTTGCCGCTTTCTTAATGCAGCACTTGAAGGCTTGGACCTTTTCATTGTTGTCGATGTCAATGTATAAACAACACAAGTGTGCCAACCATCTATCTATCTTTCTAAAGTGCTGCCACTACACTCTGAGATGATATACGACCCCTCCCCCTACCTTTCATTCATTGTAAGCGGCAGCAGCGGGTCAGGTTCAGGGCGCCAGGACAGCAGGTCGTGAACTCACAGTCATTTATTTGAAATAGAAGTAATAAAAAAAAAAGGAACTCAATAAAATATATTTGCTATATAACATTTTATGCTAGAAAACACGAGAGGGGGGGAGGGCTTTTTAGGGCCCGAGCAGCGACCGCTGCGAGGTCCCTATTGTTTTTCAAGGAATTCTTATTAGGGCCCGAGCAGCGGCGGCGGCGGTGCCGCTGCGAGGCCCTATTGTTTTTGTAGGAATTCTTCTTATTATTATTATTCTTATTATTATTCTTCTCCGCAAACAATCGCATTTTTGAGACGCTAAACGTGAACGAAAACTCACCAAACTTTACACGCACATCAGGCCTGGCGAAAAATTTGATATTTTAAAGTCGCCATACATGATAACAGAAAAATGGCTCCATAGCGCCACCTACATAGGTTAAACGGATCCCTGTCCCGCTACGATTGTCCTATGGCGACGAAAATTGTGTGGCACCCGTAGCACATCCAGATGAACAAAAACCTCTTTGATGTGTGTACCCTAAAATAGACAGAAAGTGAGGTATGATCATCTGACTGTCCAATTTTGGCCCAGTTTTGCACATTTACAGGGGTCATACTTTTGCCCGCTTCTCCTACACGGTTAACCCGATTAACTTCAAACTTGGGATGGACCATCTCAACACCTGGGACAACATCATTGTAAAAAATCTAAAGTTTTTGATATACTATATGACGTCGGCGACGCATCAAATTTAGAGTTTAAAAATTCTTACTTCATGAAGCATTGCCGGTTGTACGTTTAATCTAGAGCTACGAAAATTTGTACACATATGTAACAGGCTATGACCTACAAAAAACTCTTTTTGAACCATATGCTAAACCTCACAGGAAGTCCGCCATTTTGATTTATTTTGGAACGTGTTGCCATTTTTTTGGCCATTTCATTGGGGTCTTATTTTAACGAACTCCTCCTACAGTGTTTATCCGATCATCTTCAAACTTGGTGTGATTCATCTTAAGATGTTGAAGATGAAAATTTATTGAAAGCTTTGTATTTCGTCGCACGCTGTTGTCATGGCATGCACTGTTTGCAAAGGAAAAAAAATATCCTGAAAGAAGCATTGCCAGTTGTACGAAGCAGCTAGAGCTACGAAAATTTGTAGACATATGTAACAGCCCAAGATGTACAAAAAAGTCTCTTGGTGCCCTGTGCTAAACCCAACAGGAAGTCCCCCAGGGGCCGGGCATCACATTTTAAGCTAAAAAACTCCTCTTTAACAAAGCATACCCGGCTGTACGTTTCACCTAGAGTTACCAAAATTTGTAGAGGTATATAACAGCCCTCGAGGTACAAAAAACTCTTTTTGAACCATATGCTAAACCTAACAGGATGTCCGCCATTTTTATTTACTTTGGAATGTGTTGCCATTTTTTGGGCCATTTCATAGGGGTCATATTTTAACGAACTCCTCCTACAGAGTTTATCCGATCATCTTCAAACTTGGTGTGACTCATCTTAAGATGTTGAGGATGAAAAGTTATTGAAAGCTCTTTATTTCGTCGCACGCTGTTGTCGTGGCATGCACTTTTTGCAAAGGAAAAAAATCCCTCTTACTGAAGCATTCCCAGTTGTACGAAGTAGCTAGAGCTACAAAAAATTGTAGACATATGTAACAGCCCACAGTGTACAAAAAAGTCTCTTGGTGCCATGTGCTAAACCCAACAGGAAGTCCCCCAGGGGCCGGGCATCACATTTTGAGCTAGAAAACTCCTCTTTAACGAAGCATTCCCGGTTGTACGTTTCACCTAGCGCGATGATAATTTGCAGGCATACATAAGAGCCCACGATGTACAAAAAAGTCTCTTGGAACCATGTGATAAACCAAACAGGAAGTCTGCCATTTTGATTTACGATGGGATTTGTTGCCATTTTTTGTGGCCTTTTTCAGTTGTCATATTTTAACGAACTCCTCGTACAAAGTTCATCCGACCGTCTTCAAACTTGGTGTGTTTCATCTTAAGATGTTTAAGATGCAAAGTTATCAAAAGTTTTTTATTTTGTCGCACGCTGCTGCTATAGCGATGCAGTTTGCCAAGTGAAGTGCTGCTTTGTTTTTTTATCTATACATGTGTGAAAACTTATGAAACTTTGCAAACACATCAGACTTGTCATGAACATGAATTTTTAGAGATTTATTGTGCAATTTGCAATAAATAGCGCCCTCTAGACATTTTTATGAAGTATTTCCGATTGTATGATTCTGCTAGATTTGTGAAAATTAGGACAGACCCCTATCAGCCTAATACCTACAAAAAAGTATTATGTAGCCATTTGCCAAACCAAAGAGGAAGTCCGCTATTTTGATTTTATTTTGGGAATTATACATCATTTTTGGCCTCTTTCTTTAAACTTTGCACAGACAAGGCATGGAAAAAACTAACATTTTAAATGGTCCTTGTTCCATGTAACAGTACCCCAACGTGCCAGTACCCTGACGTGCAAGTAACCCAACGTTGTGCTCAATAGCGCCCCCTATGCATTTTTATGGAGCATTTCCAATTGTATGATTCAAGCGATACACAACTAAAGATGACTTGACCTAGATTTGTGAAAACTGGGAGGCATACCTATTAGCTTAAGACCTACAAAAAGTATTCTGTAGCCGTATGCTAAACCTAAAAGGAAGTCCGCCATTTTGAATTTATTTTGGGAATTGCACACCATATTTTGCGTTTTGATTAAACTTTGCACATACAAGGCTTGTCAAAAACATTTTAGATGGTCCTTGTCCTATTTGACAGTACCCCAACGTGCCAGTACCCCGACGTGCAAGTACCCCAACGTGGTCCGGGTTGCGAGGGCCCTTTATAGCTGCTCGCAGCTCTAGTTAGGGCCCGAGCAGCGGCGGCGGCGGTGCCGCTGCGAGGCCCTATTGTTTTTGTAGGAATTCTTCTTATTATTATTCTTATTATTATTATTCTTATTATTATTCTTCTCCGCAAACAATCGCATTTTTGAGACGCTAAACGTGAACGAAAACTCACCAAACTTTACACGCACATCAGGCCTGGCGAAAAATTTGATATTTTAAAGTCGCCATACATGATAACAGAAAAATGGCTCCATAGCGCCACCTACATAGGTTAAACGGATCCCTGTCCCGCTACGATTGTCCTATGGCGACGAAAATTGTGTGGCACCCGTAGCACATCCAGATGAACAAAAACCTCTTTGATGTGTGTACCCTAAAATAGACAGAAAGTGAGGTATGATCATCTGACTGTCCAATTTTGGCCCAGTTTTGCACATTTACAGGGGTCATACTTTTGCCCGCTTCTCCTACACGGTTAACCCGATTAACTTCAAACTTGGGATGGACCATCTCAACACATGGGACAACATCATTGTAAAAAATCTAAAGTTTTTGATATACTATATGACGTCGGCGACGCATCAAATTTAGAGTTTAAAAATTCTTACTTCATGAAGCATTGCCGGTTGTACGTTTAATCTAGAGCTACGAAAATTTGTACACATATGTAACAGGCTATGACCTACAAAAAACTCTTTTTGAACCATATGCTAAACCTCACAGGAAGTCCGCCATTTTGATTTATTTTGGAACGTGTTGCCATTTTTTTGGCCATTTCATTGGGGTCTTATTTTAACGAACTCCTCCTACAGTGTTTATCCGATCATCTTCAAACTTGGTGTGATTCATCTTAAGATGTTGAAGATGAAAAGTTATTGAAAGCTTTGTATTTCGTCGCACGCTGTTGTCATGGCATGCACTGTTTGCAAAGGAAAAAAAATATCCTTAAAGAAGCATTGCCAGTTGTACGAAGCAGCTAGAGCTACGAAAATTTGTAGACATATGTAACAGCCCAAGATGTACAAAAAAGTCTCTTGGTGCCCTGTGCTAAACCCAACAGGAAGTCCCCCAGGGGCCGGGCATCACATTTTAAGCTAAAAAACTCCTCTTTAACAAAGCATACCCTGCTGTACGTTTCACCTAGAGTTACCAAAATTTGTAGAGGTATATAACAGCCCTCGAGGTACAAAAAACTCTTTTTGAACCATATGCTAAACCTAACAGGATGTCCGCCATTTTTATTTACTTTGGAATGTGTTGCCATTTTTTGGGCCATTTCATAGGGGTCATATTTTAACGAACTCCTCCTACAGAGTTTATCCGATCATCTTCAAACTTGGTGTGACTCATCTTAAGATGTTGAGGATGAAAAGTTATTGAAAGCTCTTTATTTCGTCGCACGCTGTTGTCGTGGCATGCACTTTTTGCAAAGGAAAAAAATCCCTCTTAATGAAGCATTCCCAGTTGTACGAAGTAGCTAGAGCTACAAAAAATTGTAGACATATGTAACAGCCCACAGTGTACAAAAAAGTCTCTTGGTGCCATGTGCTAAACCCAACAGGAAGTCCCCCAGGGGCCGGGCATCACATTTTGAGCTAGAAAACTCCTCTTTAACGAAGCATTCCCGGTTGTACGTTTCACCTAGCGCGATGATAATTTGCAGGCATACATAAGAGCCCACGATGTACAAAAAAGTCTCTTGGAACCATGTGATAAACCAAACAGGAAGTCTGCCATTTTGATTTACGATGGGATTTGTTGCCATTTTTTGTGGCCTTTTTCAGTTGTCATATTTTAACGAACTCCTCGTACAAAGTTCATCCGACCGTCTTCAAACTTGGTGTGTTTCATCTTAAGATGTTTAAGATGCAAAGTTATCAAAAGTTTTTTATTTTGTCGCACGCTGCTGCTATAGCGATGCAGTTTGCCAAGTGAAGTGCTGCTTTGTTTTTTTATCTATACATGTGTGAAAACTTATGAAACTTTGCAAACACATCAGACTTGTCATGAACATGAATTTTTAGAGATTTATTGTGCAATTTGCAATAAATAGCGCCCTCTAGACATTTTTATGAAGTATTTCCGATTGTATGATTCTGCTAGATTTGTGAAAATTAGGACAGACCCCTATCAGCCTAATACCTACAAAAAAGTATTATGTAGCCATTTGCCAAACCAAAGAGGAAGTCCGCTATTTTGATTTTATTTTGGGAATTATACATCATTTTTGGCCTCTTTCATTAAACTTTGCACAGACAAGGCATGGAAAAAACTAACATTTTAAATGGTCCTTGTTCCATGTAACAGTACCCCAACGTGCCAGTACCCTGACGTGCAAGTAACCCAACGTTGTGCTCAATAGCGCCCTCTATGCATTTTTATGGAGCATTTCCAATTGTATGATTCAAGCGATACACAACTAAAGATGACTTGACCTAGATTTGTGAAAACTGGGAGGCATACCTATTAGCTTAAGACCTACAAAAAGTATTCTGTAGCCGTATGCTAAACCTAAAAGGAAGTCCGCCATTTTGAATTTATTTTGGGAATTGCACACCATCTTTGGCCTTTTGCACTCACAAAGCTTGTCAAAAACATTTTAGATGGTCCTTGTCCGATTTGACAGTACCCCAACGTGCCAGTACCCCGACGTGCAAGTACCCCAACGTGGCCCAGGTTGCGAGGGCCCTTTATAGCTGCTCGCAGCTCTAGTTATTCTTATTATTATTCTTCTCCGCAAACAATCGCATTTTTGAGACACTAAACGTGACCGAAAACTCACCAAACTTTACACGCACATCAGGCCTGGCGAAAAATTTGATATTTTAAAGTCGCCATACATGATAACAGAAAAATGGCTCCTTAGCGCCCCCTACATAGGTTAAACGGATCCCTGTCCCGCTACGATTGTCCGACGGCTATGAAAATTGTGTGGCACCTGTAGCACATCCCAATGAACAAAAACCTCTTTGAAGTGTGTACCCTAAAATAGACAGAAAGTGAGGTATGAGTATTTAAATGTCCAATTTTTGCCAATTTTTGCACATTTACAGGGGTCATACTTTTGCCCGCTTCTCCTACACGGTTAACCCGATTGACTTCAAACTTGGGATGTACCATCTCAACACCTGGGACAACATCATTGTGAAAAATGAAAAGTTTTTGATATACTATATGACGGCGGCGGCGCATCAAATTTAGAGTTTAAAAATTCTTACTTCACGAGGCATTGCCGGTTGTACGTTTAATCTAGAGCTACGAAAATTGGTACACATATGTAACAGGCTATGACCTACAAAAAACTCTTTTTGAACCATATGCTAAACCTAACAGGAAGTCCACCATTTTGATTTATTTTGGAACGTGTTGCCATTTTTTTGGCCATTTCATTGGAGTCTTATTTTAACGAACTCCTCCTACAGTGTTTATCCGATCATCTTCAAACTTGGTGTGATTCATCTTAAGATGTTGAAGATGAAAAGTTATTGAAAGCTTTGTATTTCGTCGCACGCTGTTGTCATGGCATGCACTGTTTGCAAAGGAAAAAAAATATCCTTAAAGAAGCATTGCCAGTTGTACGAAGCAGCTAGAGCTACGAAAATTTGTAGACATATGTAACAGCCCAAGATGTACAAAAAAGTCTCCTGGTGCCCTGTGCTAAACCCAACAGGAAGTCCCCCAGGGGCCGGGCATCACATTTTGAGCTAAAAAAAACTCCTCTTTAACAAAGCATACCCGGCTGTACGTTTCACCTAGAGTTACCAAAATTTGTAGAGGTATATAACAGCCCTCGATTTACAAAAAACTCTTTTTGAACCATATGCTAAACCTAACAGGACGTCCGCCATTTTGATTTACTTTGGAATGTGTTGCCATTTTTTTTGGCCATTTCATAGGGGTCATATTTTAACAAACTCCTCCTACAGAGTTTATCCGACTGTCTTCAAACTTGGTATGTTTCATCTTAAGATGTTTAAGATGCAAAGTAATCGAAAGTTTTTTATTTTGTCACACGCTGTTGCCATAGCAATGCATGGGAATTGCACACCATATTTTGCGTTTTGATTAAACACCTAAAGCTATGATAATTTGCAGGAAAACATAAGAGCTCAGGATGTACAAAAAAAGTCTCTTGGAGCAATATGCTAAACCAATCAGGAAGTCCACCATTTTGATTTACGTTGGGATTTGTAGCCATTTTTTGTGGCCTTTTTTAGGGGTCATATTTTAACGAACTCCTCCTACAAAATTTATCCGACTGTCTTTAAACTTGGTGTGCTTCATCTTAAGATGTTTAAGATGCAAAGTTATCGAAAGTTATTTATTTTGTCGCACGCCGTTGTCATGGCGATGCATTGTTTGCCAAGTAAAATGTTACTTTTTTTTTTTGGTCTAAACATGTGCAAAAACTCATGAAACTTTACACACACATCAGGCTTGTCATCAGCATGAATATTTTAGAGATTTCTTATTCAATTTGCAATAAATGGTTCAATAGCGCCCTCTAGACATTTTTATGAAGCTTTTGCAAATGTTTTGTGTTTTATGATAAAGCTAGATTTGTAAAAATTGGGATATCTATCAGCCTAAGACTTACAAAAAGGTTTCTAAAGCCATATGCTGAATCAAAAAGGAAGTCTGCCATTTTGATTTACTTTGGTATTTGTAGCCATTTTTTGGGGCCTTTTATAGGGGTCATATTTTCAACAGAACTTATCAGATCGTCTTCATTCTTTGGCGTGTTTCATCTTAAGATATTTAAGATGAAAAGTTATTGAATTTTTTTATTTTGTCACACGCCTTTGCTGTAGCCATGCATTGTTTGTGAAGAAAAATGCTTTTTTGAGAGTCTAAATATGGGTGAAAACTCACAAAACTTTGCACACGCACCAGACCTGTCTAGAACATGAATATTTTATTTAGAGATTTGTTGTGCTATTTGTAATAAATGGCTCAATAGCGCCCTCTAGACATTTTTATGAAGTCTTTCCGATTATATGATTCAGCTAGATGTGTGAATATTGGCAGGCATGCCGAATATATTCAAAAAGTATTCTATATAGCCATGTGCCAATCCATTTTGATTTTATTTTGTTAATTGTGCATCGTTTTTGGCCTTTCCATGAAACTTTAAAAACACAAAGCATGGCAAAAACGTTTACAATTTAGATGGTTTCCTATTTGACAGTACCCCAACATGCCAGTACCCCGACGTGCAAATACCCCAACGTGGCCCGGGTTGCGAGGGCCCTTTATAGCTGCTCGCAGCTCTAGTTATTATTATTCTTATTATTATTAGGGCCCGAGCAGCGACCGCTGCGAGGTCCCTATTGTTCCTGAAGGAATTCTTATTATTCTTCTTCTTCTTCTTCTTCTTCTTTTTCTTTGTTATTATTCTTTTCCGCAAACAACCACATTTTTCAGGCACTAAACATGAACGAAAACTCACCAAACTTTACACGCAGATCGGGCCTGGCGAAAAATTTGATATTTTAAAGTCGCCATACATGATAACAGAAAAATGGCTCTGTAGCGCCACCTACATAGGTTTAACGGATCCCTGTCCCGCTACGATTGTCCTATGGCTACGAAAATTGTGTGGCACCTGTAGCACATCCAGATGAACAAAAACCTCTTTGATATGTGTACCCTAAAATAGACAGGAAGTGAGGTATGAGTATTTGAATGTCCAATTTTGGCCCATTTTTGCACATTTACAGGGGTCATACTTTTGCCCGCTTCTCCTACACGGTTAACCCGATTGACTTCAAACTTGGGCTGTACCATCTCAACACCTGGGACAACATCATGGTAAAAAATCTAAAGTTTTTGACATACTATATGACGGTGGCGGGGCATCAAATTTACAGTTTCAAAATTCTTACTTAACGAAGCATTGCCGGTGGTACGTTTAATCTAGAGCTACGAAAATTGGTACACATATGTAACAGACTATGATCTACAAAAAAGCCTGTTGGTGCCATCTGCTAAACCTAACAGGAAGTCCGCCAGAGGCGAGGCATCAAATTTTGTGTTTCAAAATTCTAACTTAATGAAGCATTCCCGGCTGTACATTTCACATAGAGTTACCAAAATTTGAAGACATATGTAACAGCCCTCAAGGTACAAAAAACTCTTTTTGAACCATATGCTAAACCGAACAGGAAGTCCGCCATTTTGATTTACTTTGGAACGTGTTGCCATTTTTTGGGCCATTTCATAGGGGTCTTATTTTAACGAACTCCTCCTACAGAGTTTATCCGATCATCTCCAAACTTGGTGTGATTCATCTTAAGATGTTGAAGATGAAAAGTTATTGAAAGCTTTTTATTTTGTCGCACGCTGTTGCCGTGGCATGCACAGTTTGCAAAGGAAAAAATTCCTTCTTAATGAAGCATTCCCAGTTGTACGAAGCAGCTAGAGCTATGAAAATTTGGAGACAAATATAACAGCCCACGATGTACAAAAAAGTCTCTTGGTGCCATGTGCTAAACCCAACAGGAAGTACCGTAGGGGCCGGGCATCACATTTTGAGCTAAAAAACTCCTCTTTAACGAAGCATTCCCGGTTGTACGTTTCACCTAGCGCTATGATAATTTAGAGGCATACATAAGAGCCCACGATGTACAAAAAAGTCTCTTGGAACCATCTGCTAAACCAAACAGGAAGTCCGCCATTTTGATTTACGTTGGGATTTGTAGCCATTTTTTGTGGCCTTTATTAGGGGTCATACTTTAACGAACTCCTACAAAATTTATCCGACTGTCTTCAAACTTGGTGTGCTTCATCTTAAGATGTTTAAGATGCAAAGTTATCGAAAGTGTTTTATTTTGTCGCACGCCGTTGCCATAGCGGT
The DNA here is from genome assembly GCF_051991245.1 of Festucalex cinctus. Taxonomy (NCBI): domain Eukaryota; kingdom Metazoa; phylum Chordata; class Actinopteri; order Syngnathiformes; family Syngnathidae; genus Festucalex; species Festucalex cinctus. The sequence goes on from NC_135428.1 coordinate 21,233,905, forward strand.
GCATTGTTTGCCAAGTAAAATGCTGCTTTTTTTTTTTTTTTTTGTCTAAACATGCGAAAACTCATGAAACTTTGCACACACATCAAACTTGCCATAAAAAATGAACATTTTATTTTTAATTTATTTAAATTTATTTAATTTTCAATAAATGGCTCAATAGCGCCATCTCAAAATTTTTTATGAAGCTTTTGGAAATGTATGATTCAGCTAGATGTGAAAAAATTTGGATACCTATCAGCCTAAGACTTACAAAAAAGTTTCTAAAACCATATGCTAAACCAAACAGGAAGTCTGACATTTTGATTAACTTTGGTATTTGATGCCATTTTTGGGGCCTTTTATAGGCGTCATATATTCTTTGGCGCTTTTCATCTTAAGATATTTAAGATGAAAAGTTATTGACATTTTTTATTTTGTCGCACGCCTTCGCTGTAGCGATGCATTGTTTGAAAAGAAAAATGTTTTTTATATGATTCAGCTAGATGTGTGAATATTGGGAGGCATACCTATCAGCCAAATACCTAGACAAAGTATTTAATAGCAATGTGAACAAAACCACAAAGCATGGCAAAAACAATTACAATTTAGACAGTTTCTTATGAAACAGTACCCTAACGTGCCAGTACCCCGACGTGCAAATACCCCAACGTGGCACGGGTTGCGAGGGCCCTTTATAGCTGCTCGCAGCTCTAGTTATTCTTCTTCTTTTTATTTGTTATTATTCTTTTCCGCAAACAATCACATTTTTGAGACACTAAACGTGAACGAAAACTCACCAAACTTTACACACACGTCAGGCCTGGCGAAAAATTTGATATTTTAAAGTCGCCATAGGTGATAACAGAAAAATGGCTCCATAGCGCCACCTACATAGGTTAAACAGATCCCTGGCCCGCTACGATTGTCCGACGGCTATGAAAATTGTGTGGCACCTGTAGCACATCCAGATGAACAAAAACCTCTTTGATGTGTGTACCCTAAAATAGACAGGAAGTGAGATATGAGTATTTAAATGTCCAATTTTGGCCAATTTTTGCACATTTACAGGGGTCATACTTTTGCCTGCTTCTCCTACACGGTTAATCCAATTGACTTCAAACTTGGGATGTACCATCTCAAGACCTGGGACAACACCATGGTAAAAAATCGAAAGTTTTCGACATACTATATGACGGCGGTGGGGCATCAAATTTAGAGTTTCAAAACTCTTACTAAACGTAGTATTGCCGGTTGTATGTTTAACCTAGAGCTACGAAAATTGGTACACATATGTAACAGACTATGACCTACAAAAAAGTCTGTTGGTGCCATATGCTAAACCCAACAGGAAGTCCGCCAGAGGCGGGGCATCAAATTTGGAGTTTCAAAATTCTTACTTAATGAAGCATTCCCGGCTGTACGTTTCACCTAGAGTTACCAAAATTTAAAGACATATGTAACAGCCCTCAAGGTACAAAAAACTCTTTTTGAACCATATGCTAAACCTAACAGAAAGTCCACCATTTTGATTTACTTTGGAACGTGTTCCCATTTTTTTGGCCATTTCATAGGGGTCCTATTTTAACGAACTCCTCTTACAGAGTTTATCCGATCATCTTCAAACTTGGTGTGATTCATCTTAAGATGTTGAAGATGAAAAGTTATTGAAAGCTTTTTATTTCGCTGCACGCTGTTGTCGTGGCATGCACTTGTTTGCAAAGGAAAAAAAATCTTCTTAATGAAGAATTCTCAGTTGTACGAAGCAGCTAGAGCTACGAAAATTTGTAGACATATGTAACAGCCCACGATGTACAAAAAAAGTCTCTTGCTGCTTTGTGCTAAACCCAACAGGAAGTCCCGCAAGGGCCGGGCATCACTTTTTGAGCTAAAAAACTCCTCTTTAACGAAGCATTCCCGGTTGTACCTTTCACCTAGCGCTATGATAATTTGGAGGCATACATAAGAGCCCACCCACGATGTACAAAAAAGTCTTTTAGAACCATATGCTAAGCCAAACAGGAAGTCCGGCATTTTGATTTACTTTGCTATTTGTAGCCATTTTTGGGGGCCTTTTATAGGCCTCATATTTTCTACAAAACTTATCAGATTGTCTTCATTCTTTGGCATGTTTCATCTGAAGTATTGCCAGTTATACGTTTAATATAGAGCTACGAAAATTGGTACACATATGTAACAGACTATGATCTACAAAAAAGCCTGTTGGTGCCATATGCTAAACCTAACAGGAAGTCCGCCAGAGGCAGGGCATCAAATTTTGCATTTCAAAATTTTTACTTAATGAAGCATTTCCGGCTGTACGTTTCACCTAGAGTGACCAAAATTTGAAGACATATGTAACAGCCCTCGAGGTACAAAAAACTCTTTTTGAACCATATGCTAAACCTAACAGGAAGTCTGCCATTTTGATTTACTTTGGAACATGTTGCCATTTTTTTGGCCATTTCATAGGGGTCTTATTTTAACGAACTCCTCCTACAGAGTTTATCCGATCATCTTCAAACTTGGTGTGATTCATCTTAAGATGTTGACGATGAAAAGTTATTGAAAGCTTTTTATTTCGTCGCACGCTGTTGTCGTGGCATGCACTGTTGGCAAAGGAAAAAAAAATCCTTCTTAATGCAGCGTTCCCAGTTGGACGAAGCAGCTCGAGCTACAAAAATTTGTAGACATATGTACACATTTGTCCACATATATATATTTACATATGCATGTAAAAAAATTATGTCAGGCTAAACTACATGGTTGATTAGGCCCCACACATTCTCACCTTACCATACCCGGCCCTCTTTGCAAAAGGTTTGAACACTCCTGGCCTAAACCTAGGTGTATACTCAAACTATGCACGCACATAAAGCCTGGAACAAAATGTGTAATTTAGAGGGTTCTTGTTTTGTTTTTTGTATTCCTTATATTTCATGTCATTATACTTGACACACTATTTTTACTACTCACTGAATCAGTTATAAGAACATTTAATTGATACAATCCAATCACATCCTAGAGAATTGAAAACACATTCAATCATGAGGTTGTTAAGACACATTTACTTCTGTAGCACTTAACCACAAACAAGTTGCGACATCCCCTGATCTAACCCTCCAACCGGGCAAGGAAAAACTTTCAGGGGTCATATTTTAACGAACCCCTCCTACAAAATTTATCCGACTGTCTTCAAACTTGGTGTGTTTCATCTTAAGATGTTTAAGATGCAAAGTAATCGAAAGTTTTTTATTTTGTAACACGCTGTTGCCATAGCAATGCATTGTTTGTCAAGTGCTGCTTTTTTTTTTTTATACACATGAAAACTCATGGAACTTTGCAAACACATCAGACTTGTCATGAACATGAATTTTCAGAGATTTATTGTGCAATTTGCAATGAATAGCGCCCTCTAGACCTTTTTATGAAGCATTTCCGATTGTATGATTATGCTAGACCTACAAAAAAGTATTATGTAGCCATTTGCCAAACCAAAGAGGAAGTCCGCTATTTTGATTTTATTTTGGGAATTATACATAATTTTTGGCCTTCTTCATTAAACTTTGCACAGACAAGGCATGGAAAAAACTAACATTTTAAATGGTCCTTGTTCCATGTAACAGTACCCCAACGTGCCAGTACCCTGACGTGCAAGTAACCCAACGTTGTGCTCAATAGCGCCCTCTATGCATTTTTATGGAGCATTTCCAATTGTATGATTCAAGCGATACACAACTAAAGATGACTTGACCTAGATTTGTGAAAACTGGGAGGCATACCTATTAGCTTAAGACCTACAAAAAGTATTCTGTAGCCGTATGCTAAACCTAAAAGGAAGTCCGCCATTTTGAATTTATTTTGGGAATTGCGCACCATATTATGCGTTTTGATTAAACTTTGCACACACAAGGCTTGTCAAAAACATTTTAGATGGTCCTTGTCCTATTTGACAGTACCCCAACGTGCCAGTACCCCGACGTGCAAGTACCCCAACGTGGCACGCCTTTGCTGTAGCGATGCATTGTTTGCAAAGAATTTTTTTTTTTTATATGATTCAGCTAGATGTGTGAATATTGGGAGGCATACCTATCAGCCGAATACCTCGACAAAGCATTCCATAGCAATGTGAACAAACACAAAAAGCATGGAAAAACATTTACAATTTAGACGGTTTCTTATGAAACAGTACCCTAACGTGCCAGTACCCCGACGTGCAAATACCCCAACGTGGCACGGGTTGCGAGGGCCCTTTATAGCTGCTCGCAGCTCTAGTTATGTTTGTGTTTTTTAAATTTTATTTTTTTTCCTTTCTGCAATTTGGCGCCCCCTCCACAAGATGGCGCCCTAGGCGACCGCCTAGCTCGCCTGTAGCCTGGGCTAACAAGGGTCGCGGGGGGTGCTGGCGCCTATCTCAGCTGGCTCTGAGTAGTAGGCGGGGGACACCCTGGACTGATTGCCAGCCAATCGCAGCATTCCCATATAAAATGAATAAGTTTAATCAATATTTATGAAAAAGATTGGTTAGAACAGGGGTGTCAGAACAGGGTCGCGGGGGGTGCTGGAGTCTATCTCAGCTGGCTCTGGGCAGTAGGCAGGGGACACCCTGTACTGGTTGCCAATCAATCACACAGAAATGAACATCTATCCACACTCACAAGCACACCTAGGGACAATTCGGAGCGCCCAATTAACCTGCCATGCATGTCTTTGAAATGTGGGAGGAGAACGGAGAACCCTGAGGAGACCCAAGCAGGCACAGGGAGAACATGCAAACTCCACCCAGGAAGGCCGGAGCCTGGACTCGAACCCGAGTCCACAGAACTGAGAGGCGGATGTGCTAACCAGTCATCCACCCAAATCAAATCATATACATTTGTAATATATATATTAAGGGTGTCAAAATTAAAGCGTTAACTCTGGAGATTAATTTAAATTCATTAAAGCGTTATTTTTCTTTTTAACTCAGTGTGCAGCCAGACGAGTCAGTGATGGGAAGATGAATAAACATGGTGGCAAAGTGGCTTAGTTAGTGGGGGACAACGCCACCTGGGGACTTGCACCCCAGGAGTCTAAAACAAGCTTCACAAATAAAAGGCACATAGTTTAAACATCCACAGGACAAGATGTGATTCCAAAATATGAGTTTAACAAATTAAAAGGTTAAAAAAAAAAAAAAACTGACAAAAGAAAGTGGTGTGGGACTGCTAAAAACACCACAGGACCGGGGGACTTACCACGACAGCGGTACCAAAAAAAAAAAAAAAAAAAAAAGGGAACTCCAAACACTAGTCCCCAAACACTACACAGTACCCGTGACCAGTGTTGCCGGTAACGCGTTACTCAAAAAAGTTGCTTTCTAAAGTAACTAATAGTCTAACGCGTTACTTTATTCTACAAAGTAGTCTGATTAAAGTTACTGTCCAGAGAATCAATGCGTTACTCCACATTTTCATGAAGAAGGCAAACTATCTCACTGTTGTAACAGTCACAAACAACTACTGCTAACTACGAAGATGAGGCAGAAGTCATTGATCACAACACTGAATTCAGCCATGGTCTGGTCATGAATGGTTTGCACATTCAAAACAAAAGTGATGATACTTTTACTACTAGTTTTATTAACCAACAGGCACACAACACAACAAAAAAGTGTGCATTATGGACCATAAAAGTGGTAAAAAAAAATAATTTATTTCCATCCTCAACTGGTCCGTGAAGCATTATGGGATGAGGTCGTCTCCGCCCTCTCGCCAGGGGGAGTGACGTCAGACAAGTTACGTTTTCAGTAGGGGTGGAACAAAAAAACGATTCGACCGAACCATCGTTCGTCAAGGGGAGCTAAACGACCGTATCGGTTGCGAGTGAGGCTTTATGGTTTTCATAACAATAGCAAGAGTTCTGCGCCGTGCTCTACTTGTTTTGTTTACATTTCAGTAGCATCACCATTCAAGCTACTTCCGTGTTTCCGTGCTCGCGACACGGCGCGCGCGCGCGCAACGAGTGACAACATACAAATGGAGACAGTTAGCAGAAGCCGGTGCCGTACATCTCGGTATTTCCCATGGCTATCAAGTCCTCTCGGTGCACTTGTATGTCTCGGGCCGGCGTTGGTACTGCGCGCGAGCCAAAAAGAATAACTCCCGTGACGATCCAATGCATGGATTCAAACGACACAGGTATGTCCCACAGCCAACACACCAGCTAAGCTAAAAGCACACTGCAAGTATCTCATTTCTCAGTTTGTGGCTCCCTGTCAATGTCTACAACTAGCATGAGCAGCAGATAGGAGAACTGAGACGTGCCCGCGATTACGACAGCCCAAAAAACAAAATATAAACAGTAGTGATTCTGTGGTCATCATCGTGTCTCAGATTAAAAAAACAAAAAAAGATGTCATACATTAACCAAAAATGAAAGTGATGACAAAAGAAAAAAAAATTGTTAAATACAAAAATTGTTGATTAAAAAGGGAAATGAACTTTTGGAAATATTTTTGCATATATTAAGTGGTTAAAATGTGTTTGATAGATTTATTGTTCCATAAGGTGGCTTCATATTTCTTTTGGCTGGACGGTAGGTTTATTTCATGTCTTAAATTTATGTTTCTGAAATACTTCACAATGTGCAAATATTCTGTTTAATTGTGTTGGTGTCTGTCTAAAGGTTAAATATTTATATTTAACATTAAATTATCAACCTTTTGTTTTCCTGGTCCTTATTTTGAAGAGAAAAAACAAACAAACCAAAAAACAATTATAACTGTCAATAACTACTAATAAATATTTAAACTGATACATGTGTACACACTGGAATAGCGGAACAAACAAACAATAGAGGAATTTAGGGGATTTTCATTTTCAACCTGGATAGATTTTTATTTTTTGTTTTATAAAAAGTATTTACGTTACAAGAAGTCAAGAGAGACTGCCTATTTTGTTTTTCATAAAAAAACCTTTATTTTCATGTTAAAAATGCACTTTCAATAAAGTATTTGGAACTCCGTTTCTACTGCATTATTTTTATGTTGAGATGGTGTTATCGGCAGCTGCTGAAAGTAACTAAAAAAGTAACTTTTAATCTAACTTAGTTACTTTTAAAATCAAGTAATCAGTAACGCAATTTAGTTACTTTTAAAACCAAGTAATCAGTAAAGTAACTAAGTTACTTTTTCAAGGTAACTGTGGCAACACTGCCCGTGACACAGCAAACCAAATAAGTGGAAAAAACGGGACCACCACCAGGGGGACCGCTGTCGCAAGGTGCCCTCAGTACCATCCATCCATCCATCTTCTTCCGGGGTCGGGTCGCGGGGGCAGCAGCTTCAGGAGGGAAACCCAGACTTCCCTCTCCCCAGCCACTTCAACCAGCTCCTCCGGTGGGATCCCAAGGCGTTCCCAGGCCAGCCGAGAGACATAGTCTCTCCAGCGTGTCCTGGGTCGTCCCCGGGGCCTCCCGCCAGTGGGAAATGCCCGGAACACCTCCCCAGGGAGGCGTCCAGGAGGCATCCGAACCAGATGCCCGAGCCACCTCAGCTGGCTCCTCTCAACGCGGAGGAGCAGTGGCTCGACTCTGAGTCCCTCCTGGATGACCAAGCTTCTCACCCTATCTCTAAGGGAGAGCCCGGACACCCTGCGGAGGAAGCTAATTTCGGCCGCTTGTATCCGGGATCTCGTTCTTCCGGTCACGACCCACAGCTCGTGACCATAGGTGAGGGTCGGAACGTAGATCGACCGGTAAATCGAGAGCTTTCCCTTTTGGCTCAGCTCTTTCTCCACCACGACGGACCGATACAGCGTCCGCATCACTGCAGACGCTGCACCGATCCGTCTGTCGATCTCCCGCTCCATCCTACCCTCACTCGTGAACAAGACCCCAAGATACTTGAACTCCTCCACTTGGGGCAGGATCTCGTCCCCGACCTGAAGACGACACTCCACCCTTTTCCGACTGAGGACCATGGTCTCGGATTTGGAGGTGCTGATCCTCATCCCAGCCGCTTCACACTCGGCTGTGAACCACTCCAGTGAGAGCTGGAGGCCCCGGCTTGATGAAGCCAACAGCACCACATCATCTGCAAAGAGCAGAGATGCAATGCTGAGGCCACCAAACCGGAACCCCTCCACGCTTCGGCTGCGCCGAAAAATTCTGTCCATAAAAGTTATGAACAGAATCGGTGACAAAGGGCAACCTTGGCGGAGTCCAACCCTCACCGGAAACGAATCCGAGTTACTGCCGGCAATGCGGACCAAACTCTGGCAACGGTCGTACAGGGACCGAACAGCCCGCATCAACGGCGCCGGGCACCCCGTACTCCCGAAGCACCCCCCACAGAACTCCCCGAGGGACACGGTCGAACGCCTTCTCCAAATCCACAAAACACATGTGGACTGGTTGAGCGAACTCCCACACACCCTCGAGGATCCTGCGGAGGGTGTAGAGCTGGTCCACTGTTCCACAGCCAGGACGAAAACCACACTGCTCCTCCTGAATCCGAGATTCGACCTCCCGACGGACCCTCCTCTCCAGCACCCCTGAATAGACCTTACCAGGGAGGCTGAGGAGTGTGATCCCTCTGTAGTTGGAACACACCCTCCGGTCCCCCTTCTTAAAAAGGGGGACCACCACCCCGGTCTGCCAATCCAGAGGCACTGTCCCCGATGTCCATGCGATGTTGTAGAGGCGTGTCAACCACGACAGCCCCACAACATCCAGAGTCTTTAGGAACTCCGGGCGGATCTCATCCACCCCCGGGGCCCTTTCACCGAGGAGCTTTCCAACCACCTCAGTGACTTCGACCCCAGAGATAGGAGAGCCCACCCCAGAGTCCCCAGACTCTGCTTCCTCAAAGGAAGACGTGTTGGTGGAATTGAGGAGGTCTTCGAAGTATTCCCCCCACCGCTTCACGACGTCCCGAGTCGAGGTCAGCAGCACCCCATCGCCACTATACACAGTGTTAATGGTGCACTGCTTTCCTCTCCTGAGACGCCGGATGGTGGACCAGAATTTCCTCGAAGCCGTCCGGAAGTCGTTTTCCATGGCCTCACCGAACTCCTCCCATGTCCGAGTTTTTGCCTCAGCAACCGCCGAAGCCGCGTTCCGCTTGGCCATCCGGTACCTGTCAGCTGCCTCCGGAGTCTGACAGACCAAAAAGGCCCGATAGGACTCCTTCTTCAGCTTGACGGCATCCCTTACCACTGGTGTCCAAGAGCGGGTTCGAGGATTGCCGCCACGACAGGCACCGACCACCTTACGGCCACAGCTCCGATCGGCCCCCTCAATAATGGATGCGCGGAACATGGCCCATTCGGACTCAATGTCCCCCGCCTCCCCCGAGACAAGGGAGAAGCTCTGCCGGAGGTGGGCATTGAAACTCTTTCTGACAGGGGATTCCGCCAGACGTTCCCAGCAAACCCTCACAATACGTTTGGGTCTGCCAGGTCGGACCGGCATCTTCCCCCACCATCGGAGCCAACACACCACCAGGTGGTGATCAGTTGACAGCTCCGCCCCTCTCTTCACCCGAGTGTCCAAAACATGCGGCCGCAAATCCGATGACACGACTACAAAGTCGATCATCGAACTGCGGCCTAGGGTGTCCTGATGCCAAGTGCACATATGGACACCCTTATGCTTGAACATGGTGTTCGTTATGGACAAACCGTGACGAGCACAGAAGTCCAATAACAGAACACCGCTCGGGTTCGGGATCAGGGGGGCCGTTCCTCCCAATCACGCCCCTCCAGGTCTCACTGTCATTCCCCACGTGAGCGTTGAAGTCCCCCAGCAGGACGAGGGAGTCCCCAGAGGGAGCGCTCTCCAGCACACCCTCTAAGGACTCCAAAAAGGGTGGGTACTCTGAGCTGCTGTTTGGTGCATATGCACAAACAACAGTCAGGACCCGTCCCCCCACCCGAAGCCGGGGGGAGGCTACCCTCTCGTCCACCGGGGTAAACCCCAACATACAGGCGCCGAGCCGGGGGGCAATAAGTATGCCCACACCTGCTCTGCGCCTCACACCGTGGGCAACTCCAGAGTGGAAGAGAGTCCAACCCCTCTCAAGAGGACTGGTACCAGAGCCCAAGCTGTGTGTGGAGGCGAGTCCGACTATGTCTAGTCGGAACTTCTCGGCCTCACACACCAGCTCGGGCTCCTTCCCTGCCAGAGAGGTGTAACAACTATTGCCTAAGTTCCACTCTACCCTCTAATTTTTTTTTTAAGTTTGCTTCTCCTAAAGCAAATTCTCTGCAGTGCATGAATATTCCACTGCCCCGACAGGATCCAAGCCTGGTCAGCTCCACAGGTGGTCACCCAGCCACCAACAAAACTCTTTTGAAGCCGCTGACCAGGTGACAAAGGAATTTATGCGTCTGCCGAAGGAGTGTATTCAAGCAGTCTTCTCGGAGCCCGAACAAATGGCTCCAATGGTTTGGAATACACAAATGACCGATCAAAGGAATGTTCATGACTTCTTATCAATCACAAAAGGATGTTCTGGCGTCTCGCCCCTCCTGGAACGTCTAGATGGAGCAACAACACCTCCAAGTGGTGAAACTTGAAACTATCCTTAGTGACAATTCACATAAGTAACCGCATTTTACACATTTCTACCATGATAATTCTTGACAGACAACTGAACTACGAATGATTCATGTTATATCTTTGTGTGTATGAACATCCTATTTCATTTGTACTCCATAAAGAATGAAAGATAATCAATATCTCTCAGTTCAGTCAGATTAGACAGGTAGAAGTTACCTCACAAGTTAGTTTATGATGCATTAATTACGATGTGTGTTAAACGGGTTGTGTGGGAAAACTGATTTGCCAGACTGACCAAATTTAATGCCAAATTATTAATCTCTTTAATAATTTTCCTCTTAAAGTCTGCCCGAGCGAACAGAAGGGTGTGCCATCACCTGCTGAAGCCCCACCCAGAGACTTTAAAAGGATGAGCAGCCCTCTGCTCACTCTCTTGCTTCTTCTTCCGCTCTCCCGCCTCTTCCAAAAACTCGGTTGCACGACCTGCAAGTGGCCCAGCCTGCTACGAACTCTTTGTTCCAAGAAACTTGCCAACCACGTGGCCCTTTTCTTTTCTGGCAGGATCCGTTAACAAGAGCGGATCCTCGCTCCACGCCACGCCAAAGCAGGTGCAAACTGCAACGCTGACTAAAGACTTTTTTTTTTATTTTTTTTTTTTTTTTTTTTTTTTTCACCATCGGTGCTTGCCCGCCCGACTCCGCGGCCCCCGGCGTAAACTTGCAACGTAGCGCCGGGCTCCAGGTTGTGCACCTAAGCCGCGCACCTCACGTGCTATTCGGTGGCGCTCCGCCGCAGTGCCAACGCACCTCCAACGGCTGGCCTTCCCCATACGCAGGCGCGTACTGACCGAGCTGCAACACCTGAACTCGGACAGCTGCCCAGCAAACCAACCTTGGCGAGAATCAACCTCGCCGGATCGCCGACCAATCAAGGCACGAGCCGCGCAACTACGCCAGGCCCGCGAGCGGCTTTCCCGTGCTCACCTGTGGAATAAACTTTTTTTTTTATTTTATTTTCTTGCCTTTTTGGAACGAACATTGACTATTTTTCCCCCTTCTTTTTGAAGACCTTTCTGCTCGTTCGACGCAACTCCCATTCTCGTAAGTGCGCTTGATTCCTAGCTCGGCGTATCCACTGCGTGCAACTTACGTTTGAAACATATCACAGATCTGGCAGGTCAAATTTCTCTTTTCCCTTGTTTCCTCATTCATTTGCATTCCTTCCTTATTTTCATTCGCTTTATTTTGTTTCTTTTCTTCTGACGGTAGAATAGTTAGATAGGCAGTACTTTGATTCTGTAGTGTAGCAATCGTGAATAAATGCATGTTTTATGAACTGTATTCCGCCTAAGTCATCTGTGTTTCCGAGTGGATTATTATTCTTTTGTTAGTACAACGAACCACTGAATATCGAGTGTGGCGACTTTAGATTATCAATGGCTGATGAAAGAAGGATTTTGGTCGTTGTTTGCTCCTGGTAACCCAAAGCAAAAACAACGTGGTGCCCCAGAGGTTATCGAGGTAAATACAATTTACCTCTGTAACGTCCAGATTATTAATTCGTCCAAAAGACGACCCAATTATCGCTACATAATGGTGCCGGCCGTGTGAGGCTACAAAACATAAGAAGATCCACTCGAAAATACAAGACTTTGGACGTGAAAAGTAAAACACATTTCACGTAGTGTACCTAATCATTTGTCTCTGTGTAAGAAGGTAAACATTTCTTCTTACATAGAACTGCACTGACTTTCCCCTTCAGCTTTGAATCGAGCGTCTGTTAAGCCGCCATATTGCGTGTGTCACCACCGCAGTGGCTTGCGATAAGTAAACGAGAGTAACAGGATTGATTGTTGGAAGATAAGTAAGAGCCGGTCACCGTTTGAGGAAATAGTGGCTTGTATTTGAAAACGTACGTGATAGAGCTCGAGTTGTGCAACTTTTAGATTTCAGCTGGCTGAATTTGAAGTTGTTTGTCTTTGTGTTGTTGTGTTTCCGGAAATTGTGGGAAGTCAGGTGACAGCCTACGTGCGTCGCTTTGACCCGACTCGAGTTACGTGCTTCGGAGTAGCTAACCGCGAGCAACGTAAACGACGTCCGAGTCACTTTCCCCCGTGTTCCTCCTACACCTAGCTTGTGGGAGAAGTTTGAGTCGTGACTGAGCTTTTGTAGCCGCCGACTCAAAGTTTCAGCTCGTGGCGAGCGGATTAACAGAGCGCTAAGACGTTAGCTGCTTACCTGTACCGTGTACGCATTTCCACAAGGTGGCGCCATAGTCCTTGTGAAGAGCTGTGTGGCTCGTGGAGGCGTGGTTGAGTACCTCCCCCTCCCTTCTCGTTGGCGAGTTTGAGCCACGCCTGCAGACGCCCCGAAGGGGAGTGAGTCCTGCAGGCTGTCAGCTGTCAGTCAGTGTTTGGAGTGACACAGATCACTCGAGCTTGCTCCACTGTCAATAGACAACTGACGCCCCCCACTGCTGCTTTAACGCCGGTGTTCCTTGCTCCGCGATAATTCTGATTCAATGTCACTTCACATTGCTTTTTGAATTGTTTTCCGTGTCGAGCGTTGTACTTAGTGATTGTCGTCACTGTTAGTACGCAAGGATAATAAAAAAATTATCCACGTCCGATTAAACGCAGTTGTAGGCTTAATTGACTGCTTGCGTTTAACGATTATAGTAATAGCCACCGCATTCTAGTCTTTTACGCTGCTTAGCGTGAGAGCAATTACGGTTGCATCAACAAAACATACTGCTGGGTCAAATTAATATAAAGGAACTATTTACACTGTTGTGTTTTTCTCTTTTTTCTCTTTTTTTCATATTCCCTCTTATCCAGTTTCATACTAGGCTAACTAGCTGTATTCTCGACTTAACATTCTACTTAATTTAGGGTTTTGTGTTTGTTTAGTTGATTTGGTAGACCTAGTATTATTATTATTATTTTCTTCCCTTTTATTTGTTTTTCTTCTCATTTGTATCCATTATTTTTAATTTTGTTGTTTTTGTTTGTTCTTTTGTTTTTGTTTTTCGGTTGGGTCTAGTTAATAAGAAGGTGTGAGTTCGAATGAGCTATTATTAGAGAGGCAGCTCTAATATTTCTGTATAGTTTTGCAATTTTTGGTGTCCCAAACCCGGTCCACAAGACATTTGCATAAACTGTACTGACACTGTAATCAGTCATTTGACTAAGACTATTAACCCCTTTTAAATTTATTTTCCCCTTTTTTTTTGCTTTGTTGTTTATTTAATTTAATTTTAATTTTAACTTTTAACTCGACTTCCAAAAAAAAATAAAAAAATAAAAAAAAAATTAAATTTTTTTTTTTTGATTTAGCTTTTGGGATTGACCGCTGTAACATTTCAGTTACTCTGTCCCTCATTTAAGCTATTCTTTGCTGAGTGAATCAAGTTGAAGTTAGTATTATTAATTTTTTTATTTTTCTTTATTTATTATTTTATTTTTGTTGCTGTTTGTTTTTGTTTGTTTTGATAACTGGAATTGATTTTTCACAACTATAGTGTAAGCTGTGGGTTGCATAACCCACTATAAATCTTTTGCTTTTGTGGCAATTTCCCTTTTGATAATTTGAACCCAGTGTGTATTGTTGACGATAATACTTGATAGCGGTAGTTCGCTAACTGCGTACGCTAATTAACTAACTATTAAACGCTAGTATAAGTTGATAGTCTAAAAGCTATTGCCAATATGGCAGCACACCGAGAGACTCCCAGCCCCTGTGAGAGCTTAGAGACCTTAGCTCAACTGGTGCAGGAGCTGACCAAGGACTTCTTACCTGGATACGCTGAGTCTATTAGGGATGCGGATGTCAATACGCTACATGATAACCTCGCACAGCTCATGAGTGACGCTGAGACGAAAGCCCCAAAGGACAAGTCACTCATTCGAATGCTCGGATGTCTGACTTTGAACCTTGCCGCGCAGTTGAAGCTGAGCGATGCCGAGGACTGTCAAGTGAAACACCAACTTGACATGGCACGACAGCAGAGCCGTGACGCCACGGCACAGCTTGAAGCCGCCCACGACCGAGTGAAGGTCATGGAGACCCAGCTGGATGACGTTAAAGCGCAGCTGGATGAGGCAGAAGCCCGCGCAGATGCGGTGCTAGCCGAAAATCTGGGCAGTGATGCAGATGAGTCTGCTTCCACTGACGACTCCCATCAAAAGATTGGTGAGTTAACCCAAGCTCTCGCGTCCGCCGAAGAGACGAATCGAGAGCAAGAACAACTGCTGAGATCTGCGGCAAATGAAATTCACAAACTAAAAGCAGAGGTGACTGACTTGACTGAACGACCGTCAAAAGACCAACTTCGGCTAGCAGAAGCTAATTACTTTCGGGTGAGTTCGTCGCTAGCTCAGTCAACCGATGAAGTGAAGCGCCTCCAAGTTCAGGTACAGACCTTTAGGGAGGAACGTAATGCCGAAGTGGACTGCTCATATGACCTGCGAACCAAATTAGCATTGACTGAAGCCGAGGTTACCCGCCTCCGACAATGCCAGCAGGAATATGAGACAGAGTTAGCTCATATTAAACATGAGTTACAACGCGCGCAGCAGTTGCATGAGGTCTCCCGAGGAGCCTCCCGGCCGGGAGCTCCACCCCCGCACAGACCTCCTGATCCCAGAGCCACAGCACCACAGCTCAAACTGCCACCTGAGTCCGGAACCGCCTGGAGTACGCCGCCAGTGACCACCGCCGCTTTAGGCCTGGCACCTCCAATGGCCGCCTCCCCACACGCTTTCGGGCCATCAGGTGATGACAGTTTCCAACGTGGACCCATGTCGACTCCCCCGTTGGAGGGACAAATGGGCGTGGCCTGGAAAGATTTGGACAAGCTGGCTCGAAATATAGCCAAATTCGAACCGAAACCAGGGGGGTCCCACAACACAACAGAGTACTTGAAAGACATCAACTATCATCTCCAGAGGTTCCCAATGGCAACCGTGGAAGATAAGTTGTACTTGATCAAAATGACGTCCAGCCGAGCAGTCAACAGACTGCTGGAACGGCAGCCCGCTGATGCGTTGTCTGACCCCTTGGCACTGCACCAAGCCATCTCACGCGAGTTTGACGGTTCTCCTGGGTTGTCGGGCATGGAAGTCGCCATGTTCGTCAAACAGGGAAAGCAGGAGGCTCCTCAGGCTTTCTATAGTCGTCTTCGCGATGCCTATTTTGGGACTCGTAACGAGCCCAACATGGAGGAAGATCCTGGTTTTAAAACGTTGTTTGTCGAAACCTCCAACAAAACCTTAACCACTACTTGGGACTGGCTTTGTGTCCTGAGACACTGAATAGCTCGCAGCTACGTGACTTAGCAGCTAGGGGATATG
This sequence comes from Festucalex cinctus, assembly GCF_051991245.1. Taxonomy (NCBI): domain Eukaryota; kingdom Metazoa; phylum Chordata; class Actinopteri; order Syngnathiformes; family Syngnathidae; genus Festucalex; species Festucalex cinctus. The sequence goes on from NC_135428.1 coordinate 21,249,773, forward strand.
CAAAGCTAAAATTATCCGCCCCTAAGGTAGGCGACGCAGGAATTTATAAAGTGGACGTGGGTCCTCCTTCAGAGCTGGAGGGAGCTTGCTCCTTTGCTCCGAGGGAAGACCAGACTAAATCAAAAAAGTCAAAACAGTCCCACGCCCCGCGAAACCGGAAACCGCGCTCCAAAACCGACTACTCGCGTGACGAGAAATCGGACGGAGAAAAGCAAGCTGACGACCGCCGGCGCTCCAAATTTGCTAAAGGTAAGCCCGATTCGCGCTATCATCCAAAACGTGATAAAGTCGAACGCGCGCCAGCAACCGATTACTGCCGCAAGTCCCAGAACCGCCAAGTCGACTCCGAGACTGACCACAACGCAGTTGCCGACGGCATATGGAAGGCACTCCTGAAATTGTCAAAAGACTCGTCAAAAGACCCGCCTTTATGACTAACCGACGGCCGGATGCCCACTGAAGTGACCCACCAGCAGAGGTCACCAGAGGGGCCTCCAGTAGCCGACACTCAGACACCTACTAAACTGCCTTCTGACTCAACAATATTGGTACTGCAGGCTGATCCAAATACAGCAGACCCGCATGTATCGCGATCAACCGATGACGTGAGACCGTTCCAACAGCTTTTAGGTGATCTCACCACCAGGGGGATAGCTCGTAAATTCTACCTGAGCGTCACCCTGGAGCGAGCTCTAACCTACGAAGCCCTTGTAGATCCCGCCGCAGACATCACGGTGATGTCCAACACGGTGTTCGAACGACTCCGCGCCGCGTCACAAGCTAATAGTCGACCGCTCCACCTACGGCGGTGCCCACTCACCGTTAGCGCCTTCTCACCTACTAACACAAAGCTGGAATCTGTCGCAATGGTACACTGGTCTATTGGCCCCATGGAATTCATCCATCCAGTCTATGTGGGACCCATTGAGTCATTCCCCCTTCTTATTGGCCAAGACCTGTTGTTCCGCTTCCAAACCATCATAGACTACCAGAGACTCCAGATTTGGGCCCAGGTGCGGCAGACCCTGCCGACATTTCCTTCGGGCCCTGACCAGGCTCAGCTCTGCACTGTGACTCGGGCGCAGCCACCCCACGGGGAAGCAGACGCCCCCACAGGGAGCTGGGACACCACTCAGTCCAAGGCAGGACCCCTCGCGTCCCCGACAAAGGACCGGCTGAGAAGCCATGACACCTTCCTTTGTGACCTTGACCCACCACCGCCTGATGCAGGGTACGCCCCACGCATCATCGGAGGTGTCCACGTGCAAGGTGCACCTGTTCTTGACGCTGTCCTCGCCTTGTGGGCTGACAAATCAGCCATTTCTGCAGCATTCGCTGACAACTTGCGAGATCTCGACCCGAACATTCTTTTCGTCTCCAAGTCTTGCCGGTTTCCGTTGAACACGGAACCTCCTCTTACAATAACTGCAGTGGGCGTGTGCGCCTTAAACCTTCAGTGGAAGCAGCACTCACTGACCCACTACTTCTTGGTTGTCCCGGACGCGCCTCACACCCTTTTCGTGGGTGCAGATTTGCTTGTTCGTCTTGCCGTCCAGGTGGACACCATCAACAACGTGCTGTGGTCCCTCACCAACTCGGAACCTCTAGCTTGTGTTCCCAGTCTTCCGAACATGAAGTCCGGGCAGACCATCCCAGATGCTTGTGAAGTCTTAAACGAGGATGAAGTGATCGCTCCGGCGACCACGATCAACATTCCGGTTCGCTTGGTGGTGCGAGCTAACCAGGTCTTGAATGCTAGCTCCGCTTTCTTTCAACCTTCATCGGAATTCATGAACCTGTCGTTACTCTTGGAGGCCACGCCCATCGTGGACGCCTCCCTCACCACTCTGATCTTGGTTCACAACCCCCTTTCGTACGACGTTCGCATACCAAAAGCGACCCGTCTGGGCCTGCTCATCCGTTCCGACTTCCACGACTTCACTCTAACGGTGCCTGTGGTTGGACACATCCCATCTGACTTGTTCTTGACTGAAGACACCGGTGGCCGAAGACTCACCAGGCCATCTCAGCTTGTTACGGTCAACCCTGCCGGTCCCACCAACGATGAAGACATCGTCCGGGTGGACCTGGGGACAGACCAACAACTGGTGATTTATGCCTTGAGCGCGTTGCCTCCAACGCCCTCTAGCATTTCCTCTGGAAACCCAGAGACACCTCAACCAACCACGACTCCAAATGGGGACCTTCAACCGCACCCAGAGTTCGAGGCGCACCTCCAAGAAGTTCTGCACCACGCCGACGCGCTCCGGTCCGAACAGGACCGCGAACGTTTTTGCGCACCGTGTTAATGAAATACACACCCTCTTTTGCCAAGGACTCCTTGGATTGCGGGTTGACGGCACTACATGTAGTCCGCATCCCGACTCAGCCCGGCGCTCCTCCAACTTTCGTGCGCCAGTACAAGATTCCGATAGCTTCTTACGAACCAGTACAGAAGACTATCGACGCCATGCTGAAAAAGAGCATCATTCGCCCCTGTAACAGCACCTATTCGGCTCCATTGTGGCCAGTCTTGAAGCCAAACGGCACATGGAGACCAACCATTGACTATCGCAAACTGAACCAACAGGTTCCTCTTTCGCGATGGCCCATGACACAACTTGAACAGGAACTTCCCAAGGTTTGAGATGCCAAATTCTTCACCACCATCGATGTGGCTTCGGGGTTCTGGACGATCCCAGTAGACCCCAGGGATCAATACAAGTTGGCATTCACCTTTGGCAACAAACAGTACACTTTCAACCGGTGTCCATTCGGCTACGCCAACTCGCCAGCCGAATTTAACATCTTCCTCAACAAGGCTTGCCCTGACGCCGCCGCCAGGGGCAACCTAATTTATGTCGATGACATTATGATGAGGAGCTCCTCTTTGGATGACCACTTGATGGAAATCGACCACGTTCTCGGACAGCTGTCTTCTGCAGGTGCCAAACTGTCCCTCCTGAAAGGTCAGTGGTGTCGCACGAAGGTCAACTACGTGGGGATCTTGGTTGGGCCGAATGGGATTGAACCACAATCCAGCCGTATTCAAGGCCTTCTTGACATCAAAACCCCCACCGATGTGTCAAAATTGCGCAGCTTCCTTGGCGTGTGCAACTATTCGCGCCAGTTCATTGAACACTTTGCTGACATAGCACGCCCTCTTACTAACCTGCTGAAGAAAGATACGCCCTTCAATTGGGGTGACGAACAAAACAACGCGATGAATATGCTAAAACAAAAGCTGGGCTCCGCCCCCTGTCTCACGTACCCCGATAGCAACAAGGAATTTTTCTTGGAAGCAGGATTCTCCGACCATTGTTTGAGTGCGGGTCTATACCAAATGTACGACCAGGATAAACGCGTCGTGGCGTACGCCAGTAAAACGTTGAACGGCCCCGAGTTGAAATACTCCGACTGCGAAAAAGCCCTGCTTTCCACAGTATGGGCAATCAAACATTTCTTAAACTACATTGGATGCCAAAAAGTAACGATTGATACTAACCATCATCCGGTGACTTTTCTTAACAACCAACGCATTCGAGACGGCGTCGTAACGAACGCGCGCATTGCCGGCTGGCTTATGGCGTTACAAAGTTACGATGTTCGAGTCCGGTACACGAAAAACGCAAAGTTACCACTGGGTACCGATCTAGCAATTTGCCAGAACTGTGTGTCAACTTCCCCGACCCCGCCGACAGACGTCGCCGTGGCACCGGTGCCGGAATTCACGCGTCACCGCTATTTTGAGGAACATGTCTGCAAAGACATGCCTACAGCTTACGTGGATGCCTGCTCTTACCACCACCAAACCCAGCTGCAGGCTAGGGTGGGCATCGCTTGGGTCAACGACACACCATGCAAACCACTGCAATTCCAATTGGGCCCCCACTCTTCTCAATATGCGGAAATCGCTGGCATCCTGATTACACTCAAATTGGCAGTTGAACAGGGTGTCACGGTGCTGGTTATCTGCACTGACTCAAACTATGCCCGCCTCGCCTTCACCTGTCATCTACCGGTGTGGCGTCGAAATGGTTTCCTTACGTCAGCAAAGAAACCCGTTAAACACCGCGACCTCATTTTGACATGCGACCATTTGGTTTCCTCCAATGATATGCATGTCTATTGGAAAAAGGTCCGGGGACACTCAAAAGTCCCAGGACCTGACAAACATTTTAACGACCTAACGGACACGTTAGCCAAACAAGGGGCCCTCAACGGGACTCCTTGGACATTTAATACAGCTTGGCTGTTGCCCTCACGGGTTAACTCAGACAGGGGAACCCACTTCACAGCCGAGGTAATGCAACAACTTTGGCAAATGCTCGGAATCAAGGCCCAGTTGCATATTAGCCATCACCCGCAGTCATCAGGACAGGTGGAGCGGACTAATCGCACCGTGGTAAATTTGCTGAAAAAGTTTGTTGTTTCCAACCATCGGGACTGGGACACCCGACTCCCACTGATCCTCATGGCGATTCGAGCCACCCCTCACGAATCCACAGGGGTGGCCCCCTTTGAAATGATGACCGGACAGCGAATGACGCTCCCCCTGCACCTGATGTACCAGCCAGGAGAAACAAACCTAGCCACGGCATACACGGCCTCCCAGTACGTGGAGGACTTGCAAGCCCACCTCCGAGCCACGTTTGCATTTGCTCAACAACAGCTTAAACAAAGTGTAGAAGGTCAGAAACCCTACTACGATAGGAAAGCCTCACGAACCGAGTTCGAAATAGGTGATCGAGTATGGTACTACTTGTTCGCGCAACCAAATGCTAATACTCCGCGTGCCCAGAGGGGCATCGCCCGGAAATTTCTTCCCCGGTGGTCAGGACCATACGAAATCGTCGACAAACTGTCACCCGTCGCCTATCAAATTAGGATGAATAAAGGACGTCAGGGGGACCAACTGAGGTGGGTCCACCGAAATCAGATCAAAAGTCACTGCGGTTTTGCACGTCTGGGAACGCGATCGAGCGAATCTCAGGACCAGCATACGCGCGAAACTGACAAAGGGGGGTCACCAGCTGACTCCGAGTCAGCGACCCAACCGACACCCTCGACAGACGCGCCAAACTCCGTCGACCGACCTAGCTGACTACGATGTTTAAAAGTATCAGGCGTGCAAAAGGGGGGTCAACACCCCGCTGCACCTACCAAACCCCTAAGTGATACCACACCGAGCGACGCTAATCCGCTTGTCTTTGTTGGTTGCTAGAGGATGGTGTGATATGATGACGACCCTGATGTTGTGCATGACCGCTGTGGTGAGTTGGCCAGAAACGGTTGAACCCGGACGTGCAGCACAAATTGCCTTGATTGAATAACCAGGATTGCTTACGAATGACTGCGTGAAGTTAGCATACTGTGTTTTTCTACTTATTTGCAGACGCTTGGTGCAACACTTAAGGATACGGTCCTAGCTGTAACACCGATAGCATTATGCAGAACTAGACTAGACAACTATAAAACGATTTGCAACTTGAATTCAAAAGATTATGTACACTCAAGGTGTTATAATACTTATGAATGGTATGCTGCGTGAAATCAGTTTTTGCTAGCTATAAAAAGCTCCCCCGTACTTAAGGCCTTCAAAAGCAGGTCAGAGTACTCTTTTTAAAAGCGTTAGCGAGTCTAGCTAATCTAACTTAGCCCCTTTGCCTTCCTTCCCTTAGTCTAGCGCGACTGCCGAGGATACTCTGATTTTTTTTTCCTTTCATTTCTTTTTCTCCCCTCCTCCTTTTTTTTCCCCCCTTTTCCTTCAGTTATTCTTGGATAGCGCACGACTTTTTGGGTGTTTAATTACGCTATAGGAAGATGCGATAGCTAAGTACCTAGCAACGATAGTGTCGCGCTAACCGACCTAAGACTTTTTTTTGACGAACACCCCCAGGGGTGGAGATTTGCACCGACACGCAGGTGCCTGAGACAACCTCCCCATCTTTATAAGAGAGCTATGGCCTGAGTATAGTCCCGGGTTTTTGAGTTTTAGAAGGCGAAAGCCTCTTCTTCGTTCTCTCTCTCTTCTTTAATTTGCTGTTCGTTCCCCTAGTTACTCATTATATGATACTAGCCTTATAGCCTTAGGAAAGTTTTCTTCCTTTTCTTTTGTTTGGAATTTCGCGTCTTGCGTCTTTCCCAGGCCCGCGCCTGTTTTGGGACCCGAGTCCCTCAGTCAGCTGACACAGCACCAAGTTAGACACACACTGTTAACTGAATACACATAGAGACACCTTGAAAACACACAGACATACCCTGCATACACATAACCAGGCAGAGGTTAGAGAAAAGTTGCACCAGTGGTATGTCTTGAGTGTTGCAGCAGAGCGTGAGTGGGACTCCGGCCGTCTGACCGTGGCCTGGACCCTGGCCACGCATCATCTGGACCCGTCAACCTGGACATCCTGAAGATTCATCCCGCTTGACGAAGGGGGGTCTGTAACAACTATTGCCTAAGTTCCACTCTACCCTCTAATTTTTTTTTTAAGTTTGCTTCTCCTAAAGCAAATTCTCTGCAGTGCATGAATATTCCACTGCCCAGACAGGATCCAAGCCTGGTCAGCTCCACAGGTGGTCACCCAGCCACCAACAAAACTCTTTTGAAGCCGCTGACCAGGTGACAAAGGAATTTATGCGTCTGCCGAAGGAGTGTATTCAAGCAGTCTTCTCGGAGCCCGAACAAATGGCTCCAATGGTTTGGAATACACAAATGACCGATCAAAGGAATGTTCATGACTTCTTATCAATCACAAAAGGATGTTCTGGCGTCTCGCCCCTCCTGGAACGTCTAGATGGAGCAACAACACCTCCAAGTGGTGAAACTTGGAACTATCCTTAGTGACAATTCACATAAGTAACCGCATTTTACACATTTATACCATGATAATTCTTGACAGACAACTGAACTACGAATGATTCATGTTATATCTTTGTGTGTATGAACATCCTATTTCATTTGTACTCCATAAAGAATGAAAGATAATCAATATCTCTCAGTTCAGTCAGATTAGACAGGTAGAAGTTACCTCACAAGTTAGTTTATGATGCATTAATTACGATGTGTGTTAAACGGGTTGTGTGGGAAAACTGATTTGCCAGACTGACCAAATTTAATGCCAAATTATTAATCTCTTTAATAATTTTCCTCTTAAAGTCTGCCCCACCCAGAGACTTTAAAAGGATGAGCAGCCCTCTGCTCACTCTCTTGCTTCTTCTTCCGCTCTCCCGCCTCTTCCAAAAACTCGGTTGCACGACCTGCAAGTGGCCCAGCCTGCTGCGAACTCTTTGTTCCAAGAAACTTGCCAACCACGTGGCCCTTTTCTTTTCTGGCAGGATCCGTTAACAAGAGCGGATCCTCGCTCCACGCCACGCCAAAGCAGGTGCAAACTGCAACGCTGACTAAAGACTCTTTTGTTTTTTGTTTTTTTGTTTTTTGTTTGTTTTTTTCACCATCGGTGCTTGCCCGCCCGACTCCGCGGCCCCCGGCGTAAACTTGCAACGTAGCGCCGGGCTCCAGGTTGTGCACCTAAGCCGCGCACCTCACGTGCTATTCGGTGGCGCTCCGCCGCAGTGCCAACGCACCTCCAACGGCTGGCCTTCCCCATACGCAGGCGCGTACTGACCGAGCTGCCACACCTGAACTCGGACAGCTGCCCAGCAAACCAACCTTGGCGAGAATCAACCTCGCCGGATCGCCGACCAATCAAGGCACGAGCCGTGCAACTACGCCAGGCCCGCGAGCGGCTTTGCCCTGCTCAAATGTGGAATAAACTTTTTTTTTTAATTTTATTTTCTTGCCTTTTTGGAACGAACATTGACTATTTTTCCCCCTTCTTTTTGAAGACCTTGCTGCTCGTTCGACGCAACTCCCATTCTCGTAAGTGCGCTTGATTCCTAGCTCGACGTATCCACTGCGTGCAACTTACGTTTGAAACATATCACAGATCTGGCAGGTCAAATTTCTCTTTTCCCTTGTTTCCTCATTCATTTGCATTCCTTCCTTATTTTCATTCGCTTTATTTTGTTTCTTTTCTTCTGACGGTAGAATAGTTAGATAGGCAGTACTTTGATTCTGTAGTGTAGCAATCGTGAATAAATGCATGTTTTATGAACTGTATTCCGCCTAAGTCATCTGTGTTTCCGAGTGGATTATTATTCTTTTGTTAGTACAACGAACCACTGAATATCGAGTGTGGCGACTTTAGATTATCAATGGCTGATGAAAGAAGGATTTTGGTCGTTGTTTGCTCCTGGTAACCCAAAGCAAAAACAACGTGGTGCCCCAGAGGTTATCGAGGTAAATACAATTAACCTCTGTAACGTCCAGATTATTAATTCGTCCAAAAGACGACCCAATTATCGCTACAGAGGTGACATTCCATGTCCCAAGAGCCAGCTTCTGTAGCCGGGGGTCGGTCCGCCAAGGTCTCCTCCCTTGGCTGCCACCCAGCCTGCACTGCACCCGACCCCTTTGGCCCCTCCCACCGGTGGTGAGCCCGTGGGAAGGGGGACCCACGTTGCCTCTTCGGGCTGTGCCCGGCCGGGCCCCATGGGTACAGGCCCGGCCACCAGGCGCTAGCCAGCGAGCCCCGCCTCCAGGCCTGGCTCCAGAGGGGGGCCCCGGTGACCCACGTCCGGGCGAGGGAAACGTCTATCCAAAGTTTATGTTCGTCATAAGGAGTCTTCTGAGCCGTGCTTAGTCTGGCCCCTCACCTAGGACCTGTTTGCCATGGGTGACCCTACCAGGGGCATAAAGCCCCAAACAACATAGCTCCTAGGATCATTGGGACACGCAAACCCCTCCACCACGTTAAGGTGCCGGCTCACGTAGGGGACTGGAGGGGCCCTCAGTACCTGTCAACGATAAAAACAACAACCCACACCCCTTCACCCAAAGTCATCTGGCAGAGCAACAATAAAAACAATCTTAAACACATAAAATACCCATACTGTCAAAAGAAAAACAAAAAAACTATTAATATTAAACAAAGAATCTAAACAGTTAAAAATATTCAATAAATGGAAGGGCTCCGCGCGGCAACACTTCGCCTGTGTCGGTCCCAACAGTTCAGCCAACCCAGGTCGCCGCCCAAACAGGAGGGGAAGTTGTCAGGAAGGTAACGTTGTTTAAAATCCAGTTTTAAGATGATAAAAAGCCAAGACAACAGTATGACCCGGAGTAGTGCCACACGGAGCGCACAATGGCAAGGTGACGGCGTGGGGAGGAGATACCCAGCGCGGCTCCACAATTAATGGCTGCAGGAAGCGCCGCGCACCCACCCAGACACCAGGGAACAGTCACGCTCCAACATATACCACGTTGCTTCACTTGGGTCCAACACCACCCGCACAAAGACCACGTCAGCGCACGCGTCACGTCTGTCAACTCCGTAAAGGAGGAAAAGGAAGTGGAAGAGAGGCAGACTGGTGCTGCGCTGACCTATTTATAGGCACCTGCTTAATTAGAGGCACTCTGCCCCCTTGTGGTAAGGTGCATCTCTATTCTGCCACATATAGTTTTACTTTCTGATTTACTTGCTTGGTGCTTGTTGGCTAACTCTAAAGTGATTTGCGCACTTTGCAGAGCCAAATTCAAATAGCCTATTAGCAGGGTTGTGGAATCCAGGTCCAGAAAGTACAAACCCTGCCACAGATTGGATTTAGCCACAGGTGCTTCTACTTAACTGGCAGATAAACAAGCTCATTGAAGCACCTGTGGCTAAACTAAAATCAAACTGTTTCAGGGTTTGTCCTGTCTGGACCTGGATTCCCCAACACTGCATATTAGTTGTATCCCTTTGACGTATCTTCTCAGTGCAAAAATTCCCTGCTCAAGTTACCTCTACGGGGCCTCGCACACCAGTGCTCATGAGCAGTACTAGGGGTGGGAGAAAAAATCTATATCGCAATACAGTGGTACCTCTACTTATGAAATTAATTGGTTCTGCAAGAAAGTTCTTAAGTAGAAAATTTTGTAAGTAGAGATGCATTTTCCATGTAAATGCCTTAATCCGTTCCAAGCCTCCCAAAATTCAGACATAAATGTTTTATAAAGCATAAAAATGCATCAAAACATGTAACAAATACATGTTACAATTAGATTATTGCACAATAAATGAGAGTTGTGCATAATGTAAAAAACAAAGAACAGAGTAACAAATAAAAATGATGGTCATTTACCTTTTAAACTGCTGTCCTCATCGTTTTTTGCCCTCTTTGGTTCATGTTCTCCTCTCTCAGAAGTGTTGTTGTTTTTTTGTTTTTTGTTTTTTGTTTTTTTGCCTGGTGTTTTGGAAAGAACTGATCCATGGATGTTTTTTTATTTTTTATTAAACAATCCTTCGGAAATGTCCAAGGCAAACATCATCTTAGTGAGCAAACGCCCGACAGGTGAACACTTTTTCTGGGCGATTCTTTTAAACTAATTCTGAAACTTCATGGAAACTTCTGGTATGGCGAGGCATCTTTTTAAAAAAAAATGGCCCGTCTCGTCGCAATTGAACGATGCACAAACATCTAGTATTTACGCTCAGAGGTACCTATGGTAGGAAATAGCCATATCCAAAAGTATGCTGCGTTCCGTAATGTATTTTTACCTTTCGTATCTAGAAATTTCTTTCGTAACAAGAGGCAATATTTTCCCGTTGAGGCGTTTCGTAACTCGAAAATTTCGTATGAAGAGACGTTCGTAAGTAGAGGTTCCACTGTATATTGTTGCGCTCTCTATTGCAATAAATTATCGATACACTAACGGTAGATATCGACGTATTGTGTCCAGTTGTGCAGAGTTAATTTAGAAATGTTTATACACTTTATTTTGTGTCTTGTACAATGTTTACAGTTAAAAGGCTCAGAGGCAGTGAAGCACTATGCAGAACTTTGTACATTGTACAAAGTTTTGACATTGAATAAATGCATAATTAGACATTTTCCAGGCGGCACGGGTCGAGTGGTTAGCACGTCCGCTTCCCAGTTCTGAGGTCTCCGGTTCGAGTCCAGGCTCGGACCTTCCTGGGTGGAGTTTGCATGTTCTCCCCGTGCCCGCGTGGGTCTTCTCCGGGTACTCCGGTCTCCTCCCACATTCCAAAGACATACATGGCAGGTTAATTGGGCGCTCCGAATTGTCCCTAGGTGTGCGTGTGAGTGTGGATGGTTGTTCGTCTCTGTGTGCCCTGCGATTGGTTGGCAACCAGTCCAGGGTGTCCCCCGCCTACTGCCCAGAGCCAGCTGAGATAGGCGCCAGCAGCCCCCGCGACCCTTGTGAGGAATAAGCGGTCAAGAAAATGGATGGATGGATGGATGGATATATATATATATATATATATATATATATCACATATTGTGATATCTTGCTAAAAAAAAATTGACAACATATCAAAAATCGTAGATATCGTGTATCGTTATATTATCGATATCGTGAGCCAAATATCGTCACAGTATCGAATCGTGGTTTACCCGTATCGTCCCACCCCTAATATATACATACACGTAATTACAAAATTTGAAGCAAAAATAAATTTGAAAAGTGTGGTGCGCATTTGTATTATTCAGCTCTCAGTATTCTTATTCCCCTAAATTCACTCCAAAAATGGGAAACATATGGCACAACTGCAAACCTACCAAGACATGAATGTCCGCCTAAGCTGACAGTGAGTGAGGAGAGGCACTGGTCGTCAGAGAAGCAGACAAGAGGCCCATGTTCACTTTATTCACCTAAAATTTTCAAAACTATGTATCATTTCCTTTCCACTTCAAATTAACTACTTTATGTTGGTCGAGCACATAAAATCTCAATTTAGAAAAATAAACTGTTAAGTCATAGGGTATATGTGATCTAACCATACCATTCTGATTATGGGCAATCGGGCTAAAAATAACATATAGCTTACCACCCACACTGAAAACCCCCCCCCCGAAAAAACAAACCAAAAAAAACAAACAAAAAAAACTCATACTCACACACGCACACACACCCCTGCAAAAACTTTCACACAATTCAAAAAAACTCTTCCATACAAAGTTCTCATATTGTTCAAAGCCCTCTCTTACTAAAACAAATCCTCGCCCAGAGAAAACCAAAACCATTTTTTTACAATGCGGTTGCTGTCGTTTTTTGTTTGTTTGTTTTTTTACTTTTCTCATGTCTCACTAGGTGGCGCCAGAGCTCATTTTGTTGCGAAACTACCCACAGCCGTTCCCATCCCATCAAACGCAGTTTTGGGAATGACCAGACATTGGCACGTGCTTTTTGATTTACTGAAATTAATGAATGGATGCATGGATGGAAGGATATTGTCATTGGGGTAATCTAACTTCTAGATTCTCAGAAATGAACATGGTTTTGAGTTTATTGAAGTAAATGCACGGATCCAAACGTAAGATACAGCAGCAGGTCTGTCTCTCCTCCAGTGGATGTGCTAACAGGTATGTGTGCTTGTGTGCAGGCACCAGTGAGCCCGTGAAGGACAAAGACATCTGTACACAGTCCCATTCTTGTAATGACACTGCAACAAGAGAAAGCATGCACGCTTGCCTGGCTGCATCTTTTGCTATGTGAGACTGTGAAAGATGAAAAGTGTACATATTTGTATATGGAGCCTCGGTGCTCTGGGAATTGTTATGACGTCCTGAAATCGGAATTGATTGAAGAGACAGTGAGTGCTTCAGGTGTGCAAGTATTTTACCAAATTTATTTAACTGGTCCGAAAATAATTTTTGACTTGTTTTTAAAAAAAATTGCTGCTCAGTTGTTAATATGTCACGATAGACGCTTTACTTTCCCTCCGCTGCTCTTGTCCCCCACTTATTGTGTGTCAAGCACGCTATACGTCTAGCGGTGCTGACAGGTGGGCCCCACCTCAGACAGACGTACGGCTTACCAAAAATGCCAACATTATAAATAAATGTGAAAATTATTCAAAAATTAAATACAAAAATAACTATAAATAAAAACAACAAAATATATAGATATACATGAATAAATAAAAATCAAAATAAAAAAAAATTTAAAACGAGATTCAAAAAATAAATAAATAAAGGTGAAAATAAATACAAAAATATATATAAAGAGATTAAAAAAAACAATCAATAAAATGAATGAATTACCTTTATTATCATTGTTTACAACAGTAAACATTGTGTAACAACAAAATCGGACATGGCACTCCAGTATACACATATAAAAATAATTAAAAATAATGAAAAGATAAAAAAAAGATACAAAGAATTTAGAATATTTAAGGACAAAAAATTTACACAAGAGAATATTTGCATATGAAAGCAACATATTTACACTGGGAATTTTCTTTTCAGGGGAATGATCATGGATTCCTTGGTTGACGATGTACATCAGTTTTCAGAGTAGTGCAATAATACAATAGTGAAATAAGGCGACATTGTGCAAATTAGCATAAACATGTAAATAAAAAGATTTCTAAAAATAGGGAAGTCCTAAGGAAGTATTGCACGGGTTTATATGCATTTGTATGATGTAGTATGTTAACAATGAATAAAACTTAGTTTAAAGAGCATTTGTGGGGAGTTTATTTATTGTGCAATTTTTATTTAAGGTGGTGATGGCTCTGGGGGAAAAACTGTCTCTGAGCCTGTTGGTTTTACTTTTGTGTGACCTGTAGCGTCTTCCGGAGGGCAGCAGGTGAAAGAGGTGGTGGCCCGGATGAGAGGAGTCCTTTATGATGTTATCAGCTCTACTATGGTAGCGAGAGCAGGGAATGTCCTCCAAGCTGGGCAGAGAGCAGCCGATGACTTTCTGGGCTGTGTTGATGACCCTCTGGGTCTCACATTTATTTAATCAAGAAATGTTATTCAAATGAGGGTGTGTGTGTGTGTTTTTGGTTGGACTCCGCCATTGTAAACAACTTACAGACACTAGAGCAGCGAACAAGGAAGTCTCACCGGCTTGCATGGAGAGCTCCAGCAATGGACAACTATCTTGTCCACGTCACACTGACACCACAACGTGCAACTTGAGTTGCTCGACAACTTAGTGCAAGTTTTTGTAAAACGAGGTCCGCTGTTTCTTTCATGTGTGTGAATTCTCCCTTGCTGTGGAACGAGTATAGACTGACATGTCGATCAACCAATAGGCGAAGAGTTCAACCTAGGACACACTTAGGACCGCACCCTCATTTGAATAACATTTCATGACAGATTTCATGCTGACAGGGTCTGCAGCATGAAATAAATAAATATGAGAGCAGAGCCTTTTAATTTATTGATTGCTATTTAATTCTATTTATATATATACATACCTGCCGTGGTGATGATGTACAGACGAGTGGCGTGTAGACCGGCGGTACCAGACTATAGACTGGTGGTTGCGGACCACTATAATAGGGGGACTGTTCCCCAGTAGAGCTTTATGGCTAGCTACACCCCTGGTTGGGCATCTATCAATGCCAGTGACATAGTGACAGGCAGGACAATTAAATGTCCTGCCACTAGATGGCAGAAGGCAGAGATTAGATCAAGTGTGTGCAAGTCCCAATTCATTTTGTCTTGGACAAGTCGTCTCAGGAAAGTGAAGTCCAGTCCAGTGTTACCGTAATAAGTATGGTCTCAGGTCAAGTCACCTTGCAGACAAAGAGAAGATAAAGAAGGTCAAATAATGACATTACAGGACAACTTAATCTTACCTGTATGCTTGGATCACACCTTTCAAAAATAATGTACTCCAATACCACTTCATAACTCAAATTCAATAATCATCATGTCATTTTGTATTTGGATGTTAATCAAAACTTGTTTTACGCTCCAAACAACTTCAGCTTGATTATAAATAAATAAATAAATAAATAAATTTTAAAAAATGACAGCAATACTATAATATCTGCATAAATCATTCATCTCATATTTACAAGCTGTTGAATTTGGAAAATATATCTCGTAATTCATATTAGAAAGGGTCTTGACGCTCATATTGTGTATAACTTTATATGGAGCACTTTAAAAACGACTATACCTGTATACAAAGTGCTGTTCATAAAGCAACAATCAGACATATAAAACAGTAAAAACTACAACATTAAATAAACATTGAAAAAATAAAATAAAAACAGTTGACGCAATAAAGTTACACAATTTTAAATCCTATTTTTTCCATGTGCCATCCTTTTTATTTTTATTATTATTATTATTTTTTATAAACTAAAATGTAACTTTAAAACCATTACTACTCTTTTCATCAACTCTTAATTGACCATTTCAAATCATATTTCCACATGACTTCAGAGTAAGTGCGCTTAAGAATGAATGTTAGCAGCATAGACCTTTGCATCAGATCAAGCTAACTTTAGCGAATCATTCATTCTACTGGACTGAGTTAAAGCCATGCTAAGTAATAATTATTACAGATACTGTATTTTCTGGTCAGAATGCGTGTTCAAATGATAAATAAAGTTCGATGATGGAGTCTGTTTTACATCAAACGCATAATTTGTTTAGCCACACAAATACGCGGTCTGCAACCCTCCCACTTTTGTGCGGAGGATTAGCCTGTCAATCAAACACTTTCTCACCAAGTGCTGCAGTAAAATCAGAATTTGGAACATTACTTGATACGAACTGTGACGAATCGAGAGGTGAAAATCGACCTACAGCTGGACTGTCGCGATAAACTGTGAAAGGTGTATTGGTCCAGAAAGGAAATACCCGGTAAGTACTTTTTTTTACATACGCTTTAATCTTGCAAAACAAACAAAGAAAAATATAACCTTGAATTTTTTAACTCTCCATTTTTTGTTGTGTAGTTCCCATTTAATGCAGATCTCCTTTGTGCAAAAATGTAAAAGAGAATGAACTGTCAAGTACAGTAATCCAATTAATTTGTGCATGCAGTAAATGAGTCAATAGTGAAACAAGACTGAAATGGAGTGTAACACTGGCGAGCAGGTGGCTGGTCCTTGACCTAATGTCCTGTGTATTATCCAAATTAATTAAATTTACCGTGCATGCAAAAATGATGATGAAAACTGTTGACATTTGAATGAGCTCATGGACAGGAGGCGTGTTAGCTGATTTTGGCACAAAAACTTCCTTTGTCCCACCCGTAATGTTATGTGCAGAGAAATTACTCGCATGGTAGTGTTGCAACTTATTGAGAATTTTCTCTGTGCAAAAATACTGTATTTGTTTTGTACCTGTTTACATTACGGTGTTTATTTATTTATTTATTTATTCATTGATTTATTTATTGTTATTTATTTTATTTATTTTTTTTGGGGGGGGGTATTGTTGAATAAAGAATGTTCCGGTCAATGTGTATAGGAAACTAGTGTGGTTCAATACCTCCAACAAGGTTAAGAACCACTGTTCTTATACTTTATAATTAAATTACTGTAATGGGAATTTGGTTTTGTCAAAAATTTCATTAAAAAAAAAAATACATTAAGTCTCAATTTTGCATGGATATGCGTAACATTCCTTTATATCAGAGGTGTCCAAACTACGGCCCAGGGGCCATTTGCGGCCTGCCGTCCATTTTTTCGTGGCCCGCGACATATGCTAAAAATGGCATTTGACTCAGTTCAAATAAAATAAAAATAAAAATGTTTGGAGATGGTCAAAGTAAGAAGGGAGGGTGTCGAAAAACACAGGGGCTATTAAAGGTGATTTTAGTTAACTAAAACTAACGAAAAAATTTAAATTCCAAAAACAATTTCGTTAACGAAATAAAATAAAAACGAAGATGCTCTTTAAAAAAAGAAAACTAATTGAAACTACATTTTATGTTTACAAAACTAACTAAAATAAAACTAACTATAATTGTAGAAAAAATGTCCTTTGTTTTAGTATTTGGTAATTAATTTAATGCATGAGCCTTTGGGGATTTTGATTTTTAGTAGATTTATTTTGATATAAACCGGAATAATGACGCCGCGCCGATCGTGTTTTTTTATTGCGCACAAGTAATACACATTAAAAAAAAAAACACCTAAAACTAACACTGAAACTAACTAACCTAAAACTAAGCATTTATTAAAGAACTAAAACTAATTTAAAAAAAACTATCAGAACTACCCTGAAAACTAATTAAAACTAACTAAATAGAAAAACAAAACAAAACTCAAAACAAAATAAAAGCTAAAATGAAAAATTCTAAAACTATAATAACCCTACTGCCATATTACAAATAAATTGGTTAAAGATACCGTAACATTTTTCTAAATATGCAAAAGCACAAATAAATTATTTGTACAATTTTTAGGACTAAACACAATTTCTTTCCATAACATTATGTGGCCCTTGCGTCCTTCTGATTTTCTGTATGTGGCCCTCAAATGAAAAAGTTTGGACACCCCTGCTTTATATGATTTGCCGCTCCATGTGGCATATTCCTAACGATTTGATGCATCATGCAATATATTTGAAGCTTAAAGCTCGGGTACAAAAAGAAGACTTGGAATGTTCCAGACTTCACAAAAAGCGATACAATGTTGAACTATAGCTTTAAGAACAATTAGTCAAGGCTAGGCTGGAAAGTATGTAATCCAGTTATAGCGGCTGTCACAACACATTCCTCCCTTTCACTGAAAAAAAACAACTCATAAGATTTACTTAAAAAAATCTTGCAAGTATTTGCACACACTCCAATTAAGTAAATTCTACTACTCAATATCAAGCATATCACAATGAACAGAATTAAATAACATTTACATGCAACTAAAGATTGATTACATGTGGGAAATATTAAGTAACTTACTAAACGTAATTATAAAGTTCCTTACTGTAATGTAGTATTATGTAGTTATTGTAATTAGGTCATAGCCATTGCTTATGAAGTAAATGTTAAAAACATAAATTGATTACCAATATGAAATAAATAAGTAATTGTATTCATTTTTTCTATTTGACTTCACTTAATTATACTGAACTCTAAATCCAAAACATTTTAGTACTTGGACTAAATCCGTTGAAATAAATACAAACACTCATATAGTCACAATCACACCTAGGGGCCATTTAGTCACTCCAATCAACCTACAATGCAAGTTTTTCGGAATGTGGGAGGAAACCGATGAAGCATGGGGAGAACATGCAAACTCCACCCAGTAAGGTCGAAACCTGGACTCGAACTGGCATCTTCTGCAATGGGAAGCAGACGTGCTAACCACTCAAACACCATGCCTCTGGAAAACAAATTAGAGATCATGTTAAAGAAAGTCCTTTTGTTTAGTGCTGAAAGTCACTGCAATAGAGATTCAAATTACAAAATAAGAATACAAGCAACTTTCCCCAAATTGAGGATTCATTTATAATAAATTAACTAAATTGCAGGGATAAAAAAAAAGGAAAAAAAGAAAAGAAAACTTGAAGTTTCAGTCTTTGTTGAAAATAAATTGATATGACAAATTATTCAGGTTAAATGTTTACTTAAAGGTCAGGTTTCACACATTTAATACAATTCACATTACCATAGTTCATTTGTTTTGTAATACATATATACCATTTCAAGCAAGTTGTGAACCGTAGTTTGACTAAAAATCAGGTTTTAATAGCAAATTCCGAGTGTTTCCGAAGTTGCTTTACTTACTGCTAGGACTACTGGAAATGACGTTTCAGTAGACACGGGACATCAAACACATATTGTACACAGTGCGTTCGGTGCCGGTTGTCGCGGGTTCGCTCCTCCGCCTGGGAGACCCCATGTGGCTTACATGAAGTGAGCTTGTGTGTGCGTGTGTGAGTGAGTGGTTAAAAAAAATCGTTCGGTTGTATGCGCTTGTGTTGAGTTGTTTTCCAGTTCAACGACGGTTTATCGTGTCGCATTTGGTTGCACTAATGGTCAAGGGAGTGACGGGAGCTTCTTTAGCTTTCCAAAGAGGAAAAAAAAAAAAACTACGTGACCAGTGCGCCGTCCATGGCAACTCGGCCTTCGCCTATTACAGTGCACAGTCCACTGTTTCTTGGATGCTACACATTCAATCAATGGCGACCAAACTTTTTTAAATCCGAGGGGGAAGATGATTTCAAGACAGAAGGGACGACAGAATACAGCATTGTCCAGCCCGATGTGTTTGATCCGATTAGGACGTCGGAGTTTCTCAATGACGATGACGAAGATGTGGAAAGTGTCACGAAGGAAGCCACAATACAGCAGAGCGGATCGGAAATATAGACCTGTATGTTTGTGAACTTCTGTTTCTGTTCTGTATGTATTTGTTCAAGCAACCTCAACTTTCTGTAGCACTAAAGCGTGAAAGACGTCAACAGGCGGCTACGTTGTGCTAATGAGAATAATAGTAATGCGTCGGCTGTTCATGACAAGTTAACGTGGCGACAAACTTTAGCTGCATTTTCCATTCATAAAAAAATATCGGATGCACAGTACGAAACAACAACGGTAGCACTAAATCCTCAAAATGATCAGCACAAAGCTTGAGTGCTTGGTTGGCGAGCATAACTCACGATGTTTTCTTCCTTGCCGATTGACTTTTCATATCACTGGTCACGTAGGATTTTTTTCCCCCTTTATAAAGCTAAAGAAGCTCCCGTCACTCCCTTGACCATTAGTGCAACCAAATGCGACACGATAAACCATCGTTGAACTGGAAAACAACTCAACACAAGCGCATACAACCGAACGCATTTATTATTTTTATTTTTTTTATGTAACCACTCACTCATACACTCACACACAAGCTTACTTCATGCAAGCCACATGGGGTCTCCCAGGCGGAGGAGCGAACCCGCACAAAAAAAACAAACGCTGCTGTGGCGACTTTGTCGTCTATGACGTCACTGCTCCGGAAACACCTGAAGACACCAGGACGCTAGATTCAAATCTTCGAGGACGCCTTCTGACTTGTATTTAGTGATTAAACTGCTTTACAGCTACAATATAACCACTTTGTAATGAAAATTATGCTTTGTAAAGGTGTTCTAAAGGTTTCAAGATTAACATGGAAATGTGTGAAATCTGACCTTTAAGTATTTTAAGCAAGACACTATATAACTGAATAATACATAAGTCATAGTTCTATGTTTCCCGAATGACAATAAGCAGGAAAAATAATTCAATAATGATTAAATTAACAAATATATTAGTGGTTAGTGTACATAAATAATGTAATTATATACAACGTGCATTATAATGTATGTTTATTTAAACGTCAAATTATAGAAACTTCTCCCTCTCTCGTAAAATGTACTCGTTTTTAGCACTTCTAAAATTAAACACATTAACTGAGTAAATCTTTATTATTAATTTAATTTAAAATGTATTACAAAATTTGATGTAAACACATTACACAGAAGAAAACAAGTAGCACATTGAAATATACCTAATGTTTTTAATTAGCGTTGATTACTTGAAAAAAAAAAAGTAAATATAATTTATGAAACCAAGGTAATGTCTACAATAGGGATGGAACGATAATGGCAATATCGTGATATCGCGATATTAAAACTGCCACAATATCGTCGCCGTCATGTTCACGATATTTAAAAGCCACACATCTGCTAAAAGTCAGGTTGATTTCCATTTGTGCAGTTCTAGCACCCTCTGGTGGTTAGTTTTTTTTTTTTTAGTACAGTATGATTTTCATTAGGGATGTTTTGGCCTATGTTTAAAATCTATGCTAATCGTTAGATGATCATCGTAATATGCTTGTGTAGCGAGTCAATATGTGGAAGAACTCAATGTGGGCTTGCATTAGGTAAGTAAGTGCCTCAATATTAAGTGTTATTAGTGATTGTAGTCTGTTTATATGTATTGCTGTTATGTACAAAAGCACAATATTGTGCTTTTTATTTTTAGTATGAGCTCATTTATTTACAATATCGTGACCTTTTTTTAAATATCGCCAACCTCCCCACAATATCATGATAATTATCGTATTGTGAGCTTCATATCGTGATATCGTATCGTGATTTTTAGATATCGTTACATCCCTAATCTACAATGGCACAAAATCATTTTTTTCCTCAGTGTTACACCCCCCCCCCCCCCCCCCCCCCCCCCATGCAGACAATGAATCTGATTTAAGGAATTGTATGGTGATGTCACTGAATTTGTGCAGTTTGTTATCAACTGTGTTTAAGGTGTCATGACTGTTTTGTAAAGTGGAGATGGCGAACTGTATTGCTTCCGAACAACTGGATGCTGTATTCTGATATGACTCACAGCAGCGGTGGCCAGACTGAGTTCTTGTGTCGTGATCCCGCATCACGGGGTTAATGGCGCTGCGTGCTGGTGAGGCGAGGGAGGAGCGTGGCAGGTTTTTCTAAAGCATTCTGTGACTGAACATTTGAATGCAGTGTCTGTTGTTGGAGGTGGGGAGGTGCCTGCTACTTTCCCAGCAGCCCTTGGGCCGCTGACAGGGAGATGGATGATATCTGCAGCCTGGCCGCATTGCCTCTCTCATTGCATACGCATACACGCACACACACAGAAAAAATATGAGTTCTTGTCTTCTACAGCTCATGCTGCCTTTGGCAACAAAGCTAATATCCGACATATCAAGGGGAATGAAAGCCTCACCAGTAAAAACATTGTAATTGTTTTGAGAGGAAATTGGAGGATTCCTGCTTTGTTTGTTTGTTGTAGAATCAAATGCCACATTACACGTGCACACACAGAAACAGAGAAAACACTCGTTTGTGATCTGTTTATTTACAGTATAAATCACATACTACAAAGCTCAGCCAGAAGAAATGCATTTGAGTAGTATTTTGGAAAATACATACAGTTCCTCTACTTCCTACCTGACCCAGTACATAATGCGGGAGAGTATTCTTACATGTTCTTTTACTCACCTTATCGGGCTTTTTAACATGGACTGGCCATAACATTAAACCACTTTCACAATCTCTTGAAATCAAATAAAAGAACTATTTATCAAATATTTCTTTCTACTCACTATGTTAAACTGGAAGGTGTGTCTAATTTTTGTGTTAGCTATTTACTAGAGTTGGGTGAGTACCGATACGTCATATTGGTGCTGATACCAGTCTTATTTTAAGGACTCGCAACACGGCGGCTCTCATAGAAAATTGCCTTTGATTTCATGCAATTAGGATATTGTAGGTGTTAATTTTAAATTATCTGTCTTTTGTGTGTGTGTGGAAATTTTACATATCAATAGTACTAGTGGTATCGGTACTTGGTATAGGTATCTGTGACTACTCAAAAGTCAATTACTATGAATACAATATTTTTCTTCCATCATTCTTGGTTTTATTGGATTGTTAAAAAGTCCCCATTTTTTTGTGTCACCCTGTAAACATATATAATTTGACAAAAATACAAACTTTTTGAAATGCCTTTCAGCTTGTTTATTGAGCAACCTTTCAGATTTGCAAAATTTTAAAAAGTAATCAGCTTCATATGGTTTTATACAGTAAATAAAGTTTTCCAAAATTTTCAAAATAATTGATATGTCAAACTTGTACTTAAGAGTTATTTTTACTTTAAACCAAAGCAAAAGATGCACAGAGTGCCCAAGGTCAGTAGCATCTCTTATAAAATTAATTGAAAATTGATACGACTGTTTTGTTCGCTGAAGTCAATACAGTTTTAAATTGACCTCTTATCGGTCATAAGATTTTTTTAAAAAGGCCGATGCAGATATTCGTCAACATGATGACGCCGATCATCTGCCAGGCCGATAATCGGTCTATCCCTAGTTTAAATTAAGTAGCTCCAAGAGAGCAAAGTGTAAATAAAGTGGTACCTCTACTTACGAACATCCCTTCATAAGAAATTTTCAAGTTACGAAACTCCTCAACAGGAAAATATTGCCTCTTGTTACGAAACAAGTTTCAGGATACAAAAGGTAAAAATACAGTATGGGATGCTATCGCAGCTCCCTGAACGCAACATACTTACAGCTGCTCTGCCATTGGCTATTACTGGCATCTTCCTGGTATCCTATTGGCTAAGAGGGACCTGTACCCTATATTACCATAGATATAGAATAGAATGTGTCTATGTAGCGTCCTCGTTATTCGGCCCTCGGGCCATGAGGTGTTCAGATAGTTTTACGTAAATGTATTAACTAACGGCCGACGAATTTGTGCAAAAATTCAAACAATTGGTGATTGATGAAGGCTACGTTGCACAGTAAGTTTTTATTTGCGACGAGACGGGCCTTTTTTTTTGGGGGGAAGATGCCTCGCCGTACCTGAAGTTTCCATGAACTTTCGAATTTATTGAAAAGAATCACCCAGAAAAAGTTTTCACCATTCGGGCGATCAATGATCTATGATGATGTTTGCCTTGGACATTTTCGAAGGATTGTTTAAAAAAACAAAAACAAAAAAAAAACAAGGGCTCCAGGTTGAGGAGTGGAACCGTCACTTGCCTTCGGGAGATGATGTGCGGCTTACATGATGTAAGCGTGTGTGAGTGAGTGAGTGAGTGAGTGAGTGAGTGAGTGAGTGAGTGAGTGAGTGAGTGATTAAAAAAAAGATTGTTAAAAAAACAAACATCTTTGAATCAGCTCTTTACAAAACACCAGGCAAAAACACTTCTGAGAGAGAACATGAACCAAAGAAGGCAAAAAACTAAGAGGGCAGCAGTTAAAAAGGTAAATGACCATCATTTTTATTCTTTACACTATTCTTTATTTTTTACATAATGCACAACTCTCATTTATTGTGCAATAATCTAATTGTAACATATATTTGTTACATGTTTTGATGCATTTTTATACGTTATAAAACAATTATGTCTGAATTTTGGGAGGCTTGGAAGGGATTAGGGCATTTACATGGAAAATGTGTCTCTACTTACAAAATTTTCTACTTCAGAACTTTCTTCCAGAACCAATTAATTTCGTAAGTAGAGGTACCACTGTAAATTTAAATTGGGGAAATGGCATGTGTGTTAAATTGTTGCAGAAATTCATCAATCACCAGTCGTAAATATATAAAAGAAAATACAAGTATTACAGCTCACAACCTGTATGGAATGTGACATTGCAGCAATAGCAACTTAATAAGGTTTGCTTGTATCACATTTTTTTTCCAGTGCTTTTGGTTAATGTTGACAAACTAAACAGAGTACTATTATCTTTATAAGGCAAGACGATTTTGTACTGGGTATCATCAGACAGGTCCAGTGGTCGCAAAATGATGGCCAGTCAATGTACACAGAATAGTGATACATAGAAGTATATAGTAGTCTATACTGTATGTTCAGGAAGTGTTCCCCTCCAGTCCATCACCTCACTCACTCTTTGTCATTGTCCTTACCTGCTTTACCCTGTTCTCCACTGCACTATTGATGTTTCTGCAGTTAGGCCCCCATCCAGCGGTTTTATCACCTTAGCAACAGCCACCGCATACTGATGTGGAGCTGGGGGGTTTGTGGCACGGGTGGTGGTGGACTGTCTCCTCCACTTCGCTTCAAACCTGCCCACTTTCTCTTCCATCTTCCTCCTCCTCATTCTGGGAGAATGGAAAGAAAGAAAGGCTGTTACCCGCAGCACATAGCAGCAGAGAGGATGGTGCTGTGTGTGTGTGTGTGTGTGGGGGGGGGGGGGGGGGGGGGGGGGGGGTAAAGCGGGGTGTCAAAGGGAACATCTATCACTTTTTTAAGTGACTGCTATGGGACAGAGTGGGGCAGAAGGTCATCTGGTCTCTTCATGGACACGGAGGGCACCTGAGCAGCTTCCAAATGACTCAGGTGCAATTAGCTCATGCAAACTTAACAGCAGTCTGACTTTTAGTCACTTATCCGCAGCCAAGTACATCGAAAATCAAGAGGATCTAAACCCAACATTATCAGCCACAGAGAGTCATGTCTTACCTGTGACCACAATGAAGGACAAGCGCCTCATCTCCTAGACAAAAAAAAACAAAAAAAACAATGAAAACAATTTAGCAAATATGTAGAAAAGTATCAAATATAGAATGTATTGCTTCTATTTTTTTTAATAACAAAAATGTCCCTGACCAAATAGCAGAAATACAGTAAAATCGTGTGAATACTGTAACACACATCCATGTATTACCCCACAAGCAGTTTTCCCATGCCTATGATTAGACATATATTTAATTACAGTATGTGAAGCAAATTGAGTTATGTTGTGTGTGTATAAATCAGTGGTTCTATTTGTTTTGTTTTGTTTTTTACAACCCCAAGTACTGCCGAGGTACTGATGAATGTCTAAACAAAACTGTTCATTTCTTATCCTATCCCCTGTATGATACCCCCCTCGATTTGGGATCTTTTTTATCTTAAGAAAGGGGGAAAAAAAAAAAAAAAAGCATTGCACTGACGGCCGAAGAACCTTGATTTGGATTAGCACCCTCATAGATGCCCTCCTCCTGCATATGTTTAAATGTTATGCATGAGCCATGCATTGTTAAGTGACAAATTACAGACAATTTTTTAAAAATTTTAATACAAAAAAAATCATAGGTCTGCACCAACTTTTTTTTTCATTGCCTATGCCCCAAAAAGCCTTAAAGTGTAAAATATATTACAATTTATATTTATTTGAGTGAAGCCAATATGGGAAGACTGTTACCATAATAAGAGCAGGGGTTCCCAAACCTTAAAAACAACAACAACAACAACAAAAAACCGTTCATACTCAGGAACCGGCTCATTGAAATGTATTGTGTAAGTGAGTGTAATGTTTACGTATGTTTATAGAAAAAAAAACATACAATAAATAGGCAACTATTATGACTGTGTGGAAAAAAACCTTACTGTACAGATTTACTGTGAATTTTCACCTTAAAAACGGGTTGATCAAATAAACCAAAAAATTGTTTAAAATGGACCAATCTAGTTGGCAGTCCAACCAATCCTTTGGTTAAAAGAACTAATCTAGAATGGTAGCGTTGTCAACCAATCTTTATTGGTTAAAGGGCCAACCGATACATTGGTCATTTTGACTAAGGTGTTGGTTAATTTGTGTACAACCATAGAGGAAGCAACCAAAATAAATTGGTTGTATTGGAACCATCTACAGTACAGGCCAAAAGCTTGGACACACCTTATGCAATGCATTTTCTTTATTTTCAGGCACATTTACTTTGTAGATTCTCACTGTACATAGGTAAAAATATTTGAAAACATGTTTTACATTCCAGTATCTTCGAAATAGTCACTCTTTGCTCTGATGATTTATTTATTTATTTATTTTTTGCACACCTGTGGCATTGCGTCGATGAGCTTCAAGAGTAGCCACCTGAAATGGTTTTCCAACAGTATTGCATGCAATCCCAGAGGTGAGAATGCCAAGAGTGTGCAAAGCAGTAATCAGTGCAAAGGGTGGCTATTTTGAAGAAACGAGAATCTAAAACATGTTTTCAGTTATTTCATTGGCTGGCAACCTGTTCAGGGTGTACCCCGCCTACTGCCCGAAGCTGGCCGGGATAGGATCCAGCATCCCCGCAACCCTTGTGAGGAGTAACTGCTTGAGTTGAGAAAATGGATAACTCCACATGTTTCATTCTTAGTTGACGTCTTCAGTGAGAATCTACACTGTAAATGTCATGAGAATAAAGCAAACACATTGAATGACGTGTGTGTGTGTGCGTGCGTGCGTGTACATGTGCGTGCGTGCGTGCGTCCAAACTTTTGGGCTGTACTGTATATTGCTTAATAATGTACATTATAACTCATTTGCTACCAAAAATGTATAAATACGTTCTATTTTAAATGTTTTAAGTGTCCCAAAGACGTAGTTACACTTTTTTATTTATTTTATTTTGTATTTTTTTTTTCATGCTAGAGCATACAGAAGGCTTTGATGCAGCCTTTCTAATGCAGAGAACGGTTGAAGCAATGGTAGTTATTACGAAAACGGCCAGCAGGTGGCAGCAGAGTATAAGCGATCAACCAGGGCCATGTTAAAACAAGCCAATTTCCCCACAGAACAGATTTGTGAATAATGATAAAACTTAGCTATATTCTAACTCTAATTGATGCAAAACGGAAACCGATAGAAACATACTTTTGTTTTTCCTGATGAAAGAAGGGACTCTAATCTTTCTTTTGGTATGTTCCATGTTTTTATAGTAATACCATACCATGAACAACCATTCACAATCACAATCATACCTAGAATACCATTGGGGGACACACGGCCATGTGGAGAACATGCAAACTCCATACAGGAAGTCCGGAGCCCGGATTTGAACCCTCAACCTCTGAAGTGCTAACCAGTTGGCCATGGTTCCATAGAATCCAGTCGGCCACCATCAGCAAAACAGTTGGGCTAGTGAAGTGTAACTAATTTTTAATCAATTTGGTTGGTTAACCAATAAAGTTGGTCGTCTAGTCAACCGGATTGGTCCATATCTGACCAATTGATTAGTTCATCTATGGACTGCTACTAACCAATATCACCCTAACCAACTAGATTGGTATATTTTTTAACCAATCCGTTTATACATTTCATATGTCCAGGGCCGCCTTTACCTACTCATATATAACCCCTCCCCCAAACCCTAAACGAGATGCTCTGCTTATTTTTCATCATTGACAAGCAAACCAGCGCACATTTTATTAAGTGTGTGGGCAGTGCACATGCCATCCACTTAACCTGGGGGTAGATTTGAAGAAAAATTTTATATTTTAACAAATTAGCCACAGAGGAATAGTAAAAAAAAAAATACCGGTACACAATTTTATAATTATTGAAGTGTAATTAATACACATTAATATTACAAAAAAAAAGTGTGAAGCAAAGTTCTGTGCAGCACAAGGAATGAAGTTAAACACGAAGAGTAAATATATAAATTAATAATTGAAGTTATCTTTGTTTTTTGTGCAGTTGTTTTTTCCAGAACGTAAAGCATGTCTCACGATGAGAAAAAAAAAAGACAGTTGAAAGAGGACATGATGACGTGAAGAAAGAGAATAATTGGGTTCAAATGAATCATTTGAATGTACCCGAAGTGGTCTGTAACGCTCGCTACATTTTGGCCACAAGCTTTTTATTGTTCCAAATTACAATGTATATTCACCGTAAAGGTAAAGCAATGTACCTTCCAGCATGATTTGATTCGGTGGGGGAAGACGGACATCTCTGTTTCGGTGTCGGTGTACTGCACCTGTGAAAGGCCGGTGACCGCACGACGTGTCCGCGCTCACCGTACAGCGTCGGCACCTCCCTCTAGCCGTGCACTAATTGTGTTGAACCGGGGACATTGCCATCCTCCACCCGGTGCGTAGGCTGTCATACTTCATAAACTGGCGCCGCAAAAATCTCGCTCTCTTCCAAACCAGGAAATGTATTTTTAGCGAGTGAAAACCAGTGCGAGTCGGCGACGTCAGTACGCTGGTGCACGTATAATTCTAAACTCAACTCAACTTTATTTATAAAGCGCTTTAAGAACAGGCATTGCTGTATACAAAGTGCTGTACATAAACATAAATATCGGTTGTGTAGTAAAGAATAAGGTAACAAAACAAGAACAAAGCAAACATTTTGAAGTGCGTATACAAGTTTGTTTTTGTTTTTTTACAAGTAAATTTGACATTTTACATCAGTAAATTAATAAGAAGTAGGCGAGTGAATAAAGAAATAAATGAATGCATAAATAAGTAGACTAAACATCAAACTCATACACACCACAAAACACCAAAAACAAGTCTCATGGTGCGCCAAACGCCAAAGAATACAGATGTGTTTTAAGACGAGAAAGACGAGACGTTTTAAAAGAGAATAAAAAGAGGGATTGCCTAATATTTAGTGGAAGGTCATTCCAAAGGGAGGGACCGGCATCAGCAAATGCTCGATCTCCTCTAAGCCTCCGCTTAGCCCTTGGTAGCCTACCTCCAATTGTGTCTGGTCTGCTGACCTGAGGCAGCAAGCCTCTGCTGTGTGTAGGGGTGCAAGAGCTCAGCGAGATAAGGTGGGGCAAGACCATTGAGAGATTTGAAAACAAATAGAAGAATCTTAAAATTTCAAGGGCCGCCAGTGAAGAGAGGCCAGGATAGGGTTTATGTGTTCCCTCTTACGGGCACCAGTAAGGAGACGAGCAGCAGCATTTTGGACAAGCTGGAGATGCTGGAGGGAGGACTGGCTGATTCCAAAATAAAGTGAATTACAGTAATCCACCCAACAATTTTGTAACAATGTTGCGTTCAAGAGCGCCATGGAAAATTGTTAACTCTTCTACTCTTGCACAGTCCATACTACAAAAAGTACTCGTAAGTGTTCGGTTCCCATCCCTTTGCATAACTGACAGAAAAATCAACAAATTGACTTTTTTTTTTTAAATGATTATGATAGGCCCCTGACAACTGTAGGCCCCTGGGCTAGCCCAGGTAAACCCGTGCATTAAAGTGGCCTTGCATATGTCATATGTGTTATAATCTTACAACTCTGTCTGTTAATACTAAAAATAAAAATAAATGAAAAATTCTATTTTTATATTCAGTTAATTTCTATTTTCATTCTTCAATTCCATACTGATATCGATCATGTCTGTTTTTTTTTTCTTTTGTTTTTTCTAACATTTAAAAATGGTGGGTTGTTCTCTAAACCCACTCACTGGTAGGGATGTAACGATATCCAAACATCACGATACGATATTATCGCGATATGACGCTCACGGTACGATAATTATCACGATATAGTGGGGAGGTTGGCGATATTTAAAAAAAGGTCATAATATTGTAAAAGAAATTAGTTCATGCTAAAAAAAAAGCACAATATTGTGCTTTTGTACATAACAGCAATGCATATAAACTACCTACAATCTCTAACACTTAATATTGAGGGACTTACTCGCTAATGCAAGCACAAGTTCCTCCACATATTTACTCACTTCACAAGCATGTTACGTTCCCCTTCATCTGACAATTAGTGTATTTTAAACATAGAAGGGCCAAAACATCCCTAATGAAAATTAAACTGCACTAAAAAAACTAGCCACCAGAGGGTGCTACAACTGCACAAATGGAAATCAACCTGACTTTTTTAACAGATGTGTGGCATTTAAATATCGTGAATATGACGACGACGATATCGTGGCAGTTTTTCATATCACAATATCGCCGGTATCGTTACAGCCCTACTCACTGGGCAGCTGTGGCTTTTGAGCATAGTGAGTTACCGGTACAGCCTGGGTTAATTATTTTGACCCAGCAGACTGGGTTGAAGACTGGACTTGGCTGAAGATCTGAAGCTGGTTGACATTTTGACACAGTTTTGTTGTGCACTGAAGTTCAAATTAATTTGATGTGTTCTTAGAAAATGGTGGTGGCAGCTGGACAAGGGGATGAGGTTCAAATTCCAGCCAGGACAAACACAAGTTGAATCTTTACCTGCCCACTGGACACACTTGAGAACACAAGTAAGAATTTTATGGTCATGACCTCTTCCGGCTGGGCCACAAAGTAAACATTGTTTGTTCATGCTTTTGTATGTTTCCACCATGAAATTATTTCATATACACTACTAACTTAAGCATTTAAATTTCAACATGGCCATTGACTAGGAATGAACAACATGGTCAATGAGTTGTGAAATCAACAACACCCACAAACTATGGCCAGCAGATGGCAGCATTATATCTCTTTTCAATGGGTTGCCGATGTATGAAATTACAATGAAGCATGACGGAATCTGATTAAATAGAATGTTTTCAAGGGTGACATGAATGATCAAAGCCTTTGTCAAACTAAACCTAATTCACAGAGCTACACTAAACAAAAAAAAATATATTACTGTCAAAGTCACTGTTGTGGATAAAATGTATGTTTTCACAAGAAGCTTATTTTCGCCTTTTCATTTTTCGCTAAATGCCATTCAAATTACGGAATAAGGTAGAAACGTACTTTTTTTGTAATGAAAGAATGGAATGCAGTCTTTCATTTGGTACCCACATTGTATATGTAATAAAAGCACACAATATTCTGTTTGCCTTGAAAGATGAGTTAAAATGCTCGAAATCGGCTGGCACTGTGGGGTTTTTTTTTTTTTTTTTTATAACCTGTGGCAGTAAAGGAGTTAAGATTCCTGTAGCAACAACACCAAGCCAGCTATTGGTCACGTTCGAGTCTCAGTCACAGGATAGCCAACCTAGAAGACAGAGGACAATTATCCGGTCCCCGTTCCAGTTCAATAAGTCCATCAAGCCGCAAGCCAGATACCGCGTTTCCCTGGCAACGCCTCGCAGGTAAATCACATATCGGGGCGGTGAGAGAAGGGGAGCTATATGACCAAGAGGGAATGTGCCCTCAACAAATCTGCCTTGAGAGAATCCAGGTTAACAAAGCTGGCTCATAAGGTAAAGTTTCTTCTCTACTTTGGCTTTGTTGCTTGCCTGCCAATCACATCCTCTTCAGAATGAGAGCCCTCAAATCTTAGTGTATTCCTCAACTGTCCGTTCAGTTGACAACCCCACTTCGAACAGCACTTACTGTAATCTAAGAGCACTAATGAAGTTAATCGCGTTTCCCATCACCCCGAGGAAAAGGGAGGAACTTTGCCCTGGATGCACCAGCCAATACAATTATGGGTGGCACTACGATTTATAATCTTGATTGGATTGCAAACAAAATCGAATTGGCTTCAGTGGAGCGCTTTAGAGGCGGGGCTCAGAATGAAATGTGCGCGTCCATGTTGTCGCACAGGTGCATGGGAGGCGTCATCATCGATGTGTGTGTGTTCAGGTGACTGTCTGGCCTCCTGCCGCAGTGTCTGGAAATTCAGACAACCCCCCCCCCCCCCCCCCACAAAAGCGCCCCCTCTTCTTTTTCAGTGCTGCACCGCTATCAAGCATACCTGACACCCCGCTCTTGTTCTCCCTCCTCATGCCCCTCCCACTCCGCTGTAATAAGAAATCCACTAAACAAGCAGCTTCACCAAAAAACACAACCTGACAATCAATGCAAAAAAAAGAATAGTTACACACATACACACGCACACCAACATCCTTCTCATTCACAGACGTTTATCTCATTACATTTGTCAGCCGTGAATCCTAACGAAGTGGATAAAACATTTAATCTGCCCATCTTACTTTTATCAGGGAGCAATGTGGCAAGTCATTGTGTGACATGACCACCTCAGAACAATGTCGCCTAATCTCCAGCACATTCGAGTCCATCAGCTGTAGCCATGGGTTTATCCACACCTATTCAAAAGCACTGAAATAAGTCTTCATCCTTTTTCATATTTCTGTTGGCAGACAATACACGTTTTTGTATTAAGTAATACATTAAAGTAATTAATAATATATTTATACATTACACTATTACCAACAAGGCATAATAGTTTTAGATTTCTCATTACAGGACTGTCTCAGAAAATGTGAATATTGTGATGAAGTCCATTATTTTCTGTAATGCAATTAAATAAGCAAAAATGCCATACATTCTGGATTCATTACAAATCAACTGAAATATTGCAAGCCTTTTATTATTTTAATATTGCTGATTATGGCTTACAGCTTAAGAAAACTCAAATATCCTATCTCAAAATATTAGACTATTTCCTTAGACCAAGTTAAAAAAAAAAAAAAAAAGCCCTAATCAGCAATATTAAAACAATAAAAGGCTTGCAATATTTCAGTTGATTTGTAATGAATCCAGAATGTATGGCATTTTTGCCATATATTTGCCATATATTTAATTTATTAAGTTTTTCCCCTCCGGTTTGCCTTTTGTTTAGTTAGTTTAGATTTTTTTAATTTTACTTTTTATTTTTTGGGGGCAAATGCTTAATTTTATTATATATATATTTTTTTTTAACGGGTTTTACTATTAGTTTTGCAGTTTAAAAAATATATATATATAAAGAGACAAAAATGCAAGATACATATATATATATATATATATATATATATATATATATATATATATATATATATATATATATATATATATATATATATATAAGTCACTATTTTGTAATAAGATTACGGTGAGGGCAATTCCCAAATGACTGTTCGATCTTCCTTCTCCTGTACGGTTGAACAAATTACTACATTTAAAATGAACCCCGAAAGCTCATGTATGATATTAATTGACTACAATGTAAATAAAGGACATTTTCACTATGATAGTTAGTTTTAGTTAGTCTTATAAACATAAGATGTAGCTTCAGTTTTCATTTTTGAAAAATCATTTTCCTTTTTATGTTATTTTGTTAATGAAAATGTTTGAAATTTAGTTAGTTTTTCATTAGTTTTCATTAACTACCATATAATATAATATATATATATATATATATATATATATATATATATATGGTGAATAAAAAAATAATAAAAAATAAAATATATATATATATTTATTTATTTATTTTTTATTTTTATTTTTTTTATTTATTTATTTTTATTCACCATATGTATTTGCAATTTAGTGGAAAAGCAAACCCAATACTGCATTTTATATAAATGTACTCAAAAAGTCAAAGATGCAAATGCAAACTAATTAACCTTTTGATCTTCCGTGGATGCCAAAACTTTGCTTTTATGGCAAAGAAGACGCAAATGTAGTTTGGCCTTCAACTATATTGTAATCCCCAGCGTGTTGCACTTCCAAACTAGCTGGGGGTTGATTTTTACAAGGTGATATTTATTGGATACTTGGCAGATTTCACTATGCTTACTGCTTTGTTACCGTTGGGGGAGCTGCTGATGATTTCATCAGAGGGTTGGCTCCTGCCAGACTTGACTGTGTGTCAGACAAAGCCTAATAAAACTGTCTGGCTGTTTTGTGGGCACCAGCTCCACTTTGGCTACGACGCATCTGACTGATCAGCACTTGTCGCACTGTGCTTGGCTGTTTGGTATTCATGGGGCATGGTGTCCCTTCAGCTGTTGCTGGGGGCCCTGTAGCACAGACACTGTCTGATCGTTTGGCATCGGCGATGCTCACTATGAAACCAAATGGGAAGCGAGGACGGGGGGAAAAAAAAAACATAATTAGACAGCACAAGATTGGAGACAAAGAGATGGAGGGAAGGGTATTAAAGCTAGAATTGAAAAAGTGTTTGGAGCTGCATTTCTAAGGTGAAAAATACTTTTTAAAACACAGTCACCCTGAGGAGCCGTCAAACCATGCAGGTCAAGCTATAAATGACGAATTACCTCACACCTGAACAGCAGTGACATTTTTTGCCATTAAACCAAATTTATTATAATGACTTGCCTATAGTCATGAACGTAACAGGACAATTCAATGTTTTCATTTGCCTTTTAATATTTAACCTCATCTTCTAAGCATGCCTTCCTGCTCAAGTCATATTGAAGCTACCGTTTAAATGTGAATTTATACAAATTACTAACTTGGCATGTCATGGTCATGAAAAATCCTGAGATTAATTGTAAAATGAAGGGAGCAAAGGAATTACAGCTTATACGCAAATGCCAAATGCGATATATGCAAATGCCATTTTTTGGCAAATATCACAAATATGGCACTTTACTGTATTGAAATGTAATTTATTTAATTAAATCTCCGGTGTAATAACCTTATTGATTGATTGATTGAATTTTTATTTTATTATTATTATTATTATTATTATTATTATTATTATTATTATTACTATTATTATTATTAATTCAATCTCTGGTGCAATAACCTTATTTATTGATTGATTTAATTTGTATTATTATTATTATTATTATTATTATTATTATTATTATTATTATTTCAATCTCTGGTGTAATAACCTTATTTATTGATTGATTGAATTATTTTTTATTTTATTATCTGTTCTTATTGCTGCTGGATATGTAAATTTCCCAGAGGAAGCCATCCCAAAGGGACCAATAAAGTCAAGTCTAAGTCTATACATTTTTTACTCCTTGTTAACATTATACATGAGCACTTTTTAATACTATGAAAAACCTTTACAACATACACAGAGCTGAAAAATCTATTTAGTAGCAACACTGTGTAGTTTTTTTCTTTTTCTTTTTTGTCTATAAGAAATGTAGAAGTACTTCCTCTAAAAAAAAAAAAAAGGTTTCTTGAGTAAATTAACTTCTACTGGTAGGGAAAACACACTGTTGTATTATGGTGAAAACAAGCAGCAGATGTCTCCTCTAGTGCCAGAATGAAGGTGGGGGGAACACATGAGAGGAGCTGCCTTAGTCCAGATCACAGCTATTGGCTGTGTCTCAGCATTTCGATGCGGTGGTGTCAGCATGAGTCTGGGGTGTGGTGCTGTCATTGCATTCCTAATCTTCATTACATTTGACCTGCACGACAATGTTGAAAAATATTACTAACGACCAATTCAGGGTGTTACCCCGCCTCTCCAAAGTCAGCTGCAAGACTGTCGTGAGGATATGCGGTACTCAAAATGGATGGATGGATGTGTATTCTCTCGATTTCAGGTTTGTCAAGTAATAAAACACAACGTCAAGCTCCCAGACATGCATATTCCATGAAAGTGATAGCATAGATCTATGAAAATTTGTGTCATTTTCTTGTACAAAATCATATTTCTTTGTCTACTGAAAGTCGATTGTGCCCTCCGCCCGCGTCCCAAGAGCCTAACCCGTGATTTTTATCAGGAGAGCTCACAAGTTAGGGTCTCAGGGAGCAGGTGAAGTACGACAGAGTCTACCGAGGAGCTGCAGTCTGCTGCAAGACACCAGTGTTTTGCTCGACTCATATTCATATGCCTTCCTAATACTGCGACTTAAAAGTAGCCCATTTCCGCCCGACACATGTATGAGCAAAATTAAAATATTTGCCTTCTTCTTTCATCCACTCGACATAACTTGTCCAGTCGGCTCAGTGTGATTCTTCATAATGACAGACATACAATTGCTTCCACATGCAAAATATAACAAAAGACAAGGCAGCAAAGAACAACAAAGAAAGACAAATGGGGTCGATTTGTTGCAGACTACAAAATGATTTTTCCAACTGCAGCAAGACCCAAACAGACGCTCAGACAAACACGCAAGCCTGCTCTGCCCAACTAGCCTTTGTGGTTGCAAAAGGAAAAGCCCCGCAGCCAAGCTGCCTTTTTGTCCTCGAGCATCGGCTGATCATCAGTCTACGTTTCTCTCCATTAGGACGAAAGGACCTGGACCTGTCTGATGGACTGTTTGCTCACCTCGACTAATCGATGCAGAGCCTGAAACTGCTCAATATGGTTCATTTTTTTAAAATAACAAATATTTCCTGAAGTTGTTCTACATTACAGCAATAAAAAAGGACAAGAAAATGCAGATGAAAAAAAAACCCACTCATGTCGTCTTCAGACCCACCTCACCAGCAAAGTGTCAATCGTGAGAAAGCATGGCAACAGTAAAAATCTAAACAGCAATTAGTAAAACAGAGTAAAGGTATAACCTATCAACCCATAAACAACTGTAATAAAATAGCAAATTGTAATAAATATTAACAGATCCCCTCCACCCCCTCTTCTCACTCCATCCCATCCAGAATCTCTCCCGCCGCTAGGCACCCGGCTCCTCCCCCTCAGAGAACAAAAAAATCAAATAGATGTCTGACTGTCTCCTTCTCTCTGGGGAAGGCCAAGCAAAGTGCAGACTTCCGGAACTGAACGCTTTGCGCCCCACAACGTTGCCTGGCGCGCTCACTCTTCTGCCTGCCACCGACTTCGGCTTATTGCGATCCTCCTTTGAGCTGCTGATGAGGAAGTACGGAGGGAAAAAGGGATGTGGCACTAGAAGAAGGTAGAAAGACGGAGTTAGATGAGGGGGGTGAAGCTGAGGTGTCTGTGGGAAGTGGTTGCCGGATGCAGGTCAGTGAGGTGGGATCTCCCCTCCCCTCCCTCTGCAGCATCACTCCATCGCAGTTGTTGCGTTATCAGCTCCATCTCAGCACCTTCAACAACACCACTACCACCGCTCCGCCTCCCTGCTCCAGACACTGTGGCAGCAGACATGTCATGACACTCTTATGCCCACTTTCATATTTCCGCCTCTTCCCACTTCCTTTAGCGTCCAACACGATGAGCTCCCCCCCAAAAAAGCCAAAAACATTTGCTTCCTCCAGCTGCTCCTGCCTGCCGTCGCATCCCCTAAATGACCCCCTTCCCCCATTTGACCTCCGCTCCCCAAGCCCTACCTCTCCAGCATCCACTGCCCTCCACCCCTTACCCCTCCCATTATTACACCAGGTCTGTACCTGTCTGTTGTCTGTTACTCCCTGTCTGCAGCTGCTTGCCCAAAGTGAGCTACTGCAGCAGGAGTCTGCAGCGACAGCCCTTGCTCTTTCTCTCCCTCCCTCTCTCTCTTACACACAAATACACACACACCCTCCATCCAGCCTTTGCTGGTGAATACGTTCCACCCTATGCTGATCAATTTAGACTCTTTTTCCAGTGGTGCTCAGACAAACATATACTGCAGCAAAACTACCAGTGGAGATTGCATGGAGCCTTAACTATCACACATAAATACTAATAAACAGATATTGCATAAAATTGAGTGCAAACTGCCATATGAGAAAATTCAGATGAATGCGTGCATAGACGGACAGAAGTCGCAGCTCATGCTCAAGCAAAGAGCAGACGCTAGCGCATAAAAACACTCAAAGCAGTTTGAGACAGCCACACTTTTGCTCAGCTAAAGCCATTTGCTCAATGACTAACATATATGTGAATGTGTTTTATTTTAAATCAAAATAACCACATTCATATTTTTAAAGGACATCTGCCCTCGAAAGCTTGTCCGAGTCGCATACGTTTAATTGCTTCCAATACCCTTGATAGATTTGGGTTATGACCCTCCATGACATAGAGGGGGCAGGGAGTGATATCTGCAAATGTTATCATTGATTGATTATGGCCTTTAAGAATAATGGAAAACAACAGCACCTTAATGCTGCTGCGTCTTCATCAAATTGGAAAATGGCAGACAAAGTGTAGCTCCCTTCCCACATTTGTCTGAAGAAAGTGTAGAAAAAGGGCAGGCCAAATGCGGAAGATGCATCCAAATAAATCCTGCAAGCCAATGTCAAAACCGTGGCCAGGTTGAAGTCTATGGGGGGGGGGTGGTTTGCCTTCGCAGATTGGCTTGGTGATAGTGGCGGTGGCGCAGAGAGGGAGGGGGGTTGCGAGTCGCTCTATACTAAAGCCGGCGGGGGCCAGCAGGCGACCGTATAGGTGATCAATCAGCTCCATTACAGCAGTGACACTGCAGAGTCTGGAGCTCGGCTGCGTCCCGCCCATCACCCCTCCGACTGCACATACACACACAAAAACATTAGCTGCTTGGTTTCTAGTCTAGACTGGAAATAGAAACCATTTGAGTGGTGAAAATGGTCCACAAGAGCCGATACCGTGCAGTGACAGATAAGCAATCCAGTTGCTGTTTCACACACAAGCCATTTTTAGATCCGCTTGAACTGCACCGAGACGGAGTATTTCAAAGCAGCCGAAAATAGGACAGGCTGTTTTGTAATTCTTGCACCTACAATGAACTCAGATTACACAAGCAGACTTGCATTATTGTTTTTGCTTATCAATTAATGCCTAACAATCAGTGTGAATAAATATTATATGTCCCCCAAGTTTGAAGATAGAATCATTAGATAAGAATCCAGACTTGCATAAGTCAGTGCAAGAGACAAAAAAGGGAAATATAGGGGTAAAATTAGGGAGGTGAAACGAGGATGATGGTAGAAAGTGCAAGTTGTAGGGGGGAAGGGAGTAGGAGACAGAGAATGTATTGCACAACGCCTTTGCAGCCAGCCAGCCAGTCCACCAGCGGGACATTAATGACGATCATGTCTTGTCACACTAGCTGCCGGGCCAGTCAGCAGATCATGCCCTTGTCCCTGCTCTTCTCCAATCGATGCCATTGAGTCCCAGGGGTCAAGGGGCAAGAGCGTATCAATAGGAGAAGAGTGGCTGATGCAGCATTCAGAGAGGGGCTGACTCGAGACAGATCGATGACACCCCCGTCTGCCATTGGCGTGTTATGTTTATTCATTCGCCATTTACGCGACCGCATTGAGAGAATACGTTTCATTGGGAAGACATCTTTCGTTTATTATTGAATAATTATTTCAATCAGGGAGTTTACATAGCAGTCTAGCCAGAGATCCCACTTTTCTTGTATTAGGCAATTTGTTACTAAGGTTTCTGTTCATCTGTGACATCAACAACTTTGAACCAATCGCAGTGAACTGAACATCAGAAAGACAAAAGCGCAATCCTTTCAAAGACCGGAATCCAACGTAAAGCCTGAAGTCAAAATCTGGCCCTCCACATCTTTTAGCTCATTCACTGCCTTTGACAAGTATACTTGTCAATTGTATATTTTTTTAGAGCGGGGATAATGGGAGAATCTGATTATGCTCCACAGTAAATGTCAAACTTGGAAACAACTTTACTGATGCCCAACCACCAGTAAATGGCACCATTTCCCCATTTTATACGAAATAAACACAGTTTCAGAGTCAATGGGACAAATGGCTGTATTTTGGCAAACCTACATTTTTCTACTGTCAATTATAAAAGAACGGGACGAGGCAAAAAGTAGGAAGTCTATGCTGTCATTTGGTAGATTCGGTTTATATATAATTATTGAACGTAATATCGCGTGGGTATTGAACATTTTTAAATTTTCTAAAATTGCTGGCAGTTAATGAGTTTTAAGAGAGTTATGTTATGTTATGTTACGTTATGTTATGTTATTGACACCTTCTTAAAATAATCACCGAAGACATTTAAAAAAAAAGATTTTTCATGAAACACAAAGAACTGAACCATTTGCATCACGAGATGATTTAGTCCCAAAAAAAAAAGAAAAAGAAAATGCAAAAAAAAATAATAATAAAATGACTTAGGCAATTATTTTAAGAGGGTTATGTTATCTTATGTTATGTTATTGCATCCGTCTTAAAATAAACACCCAAACAATTTTTTAAAAGATTTTTCAGCAAACACAAAAAAATGGAACCATTTGCATCATGAGCTGATTTAGGCAAAAACAAAAATGACATACCGGTAGGCAATTATTTTAAGAGGGTTGCTATGTTATGTTATGTTATGTTATGTTATGTTATGTTATGTTATGTTATTGACGCCTTCTTAAAATATTCACCTAAGACATTTTTTTAAAAGATTTTTCATGAAACACAAAGAATTGAACCATTTGCATCACGAGATGATTTAGGCCAAGAAAAAAAAATGCAAAATAAATAAATAAAATGACTTAGGCAATTATTTTAAGAGTGTTATTATTAGGGGTGTGCCAAAAAATCGATTCATAAAAGAATCGAGATTCTCATTTATTAATCGAATCGATATTAATATCCACAATTAGATTTTATTTAAATTAGAAATGAAGAAGGGGAAAAGGCAGTTGTAGCCCACATGCTGTTTTTGTGGAAAAGGCACTTACAATACAAAATGAATAAATGTTTAAACAAAAAAAAAAAAGACACTTTAATGTCTCTATTTGTCATTTTGTCTTGCAAAGCAGACTGGAGTAGATCATGACAATTTTGTGCATATCTGTAAATTGAAGCAGAAATCATTTGTCAATCAAATCATTTTGAATCGAAAATCGTTTGACTCGAGAATCGAAAACCGATTCTGAATCGAATCGTAGACACAAAAATCGTAATCGAATCGTGAGACAGTCAAAGATTCCCAGCCCTAGTTGTTATATTATGTTATGTTATGTTATGTTATGATGTGTTATGTTATGTTATGTTATATGTTATGTTATTGACGCCTTCTTAAAATAATCACCTAAGACATTTTTTTTTAAAAAGATTTGTCATGAAACATAAAGAATTGAACCATTTGCATCACGAGATGATTTAGGCCCCCCCAAAAAAAACTGCAAAAAAAAAAAACACCGAAGCAATTTTTTAAACGATTTTTCAGCAAACACAAAAAAATTTAACCATTTGCATCATGAGCTGATTTAGCCAAAAACAAAAAAGACATACCGGTAGGCAATTATTTTAAGAGGGTTGTTATGTTATGTTGTGTTGTGTTGTGTTGTGTTGTGTTGTGTTGTGTTATTAAATTGAACCATTTGCATCATGACATGATTTAGGCAAAAATAAATAAATAAATGACATCGGCAATTATTTTAAGGTGGCCCGCAATTTTGCATTAACTTCTCTTTGGAACTACTTGTACTTGTGTTGTTCTCCCTTACAAGTATTTTCATTACAATTTAATTTTGTTGATCATGTGGTGGAATATCGTCGTCCAGGGGAAGAGTTTGCACAAACCAAATTCCAATGAAATTGGGATGTTGTGTTAAACATAAATCAAAACAGAATACAAATGATTTGCAAATAATTGTATTCTGTTTTAAGTTTAACAACAGTTAACTCCGCCCAAGATTATTATAGTTTTGGAAAGCCCATTATAGTAAATTTAGTTTTCATCAGTTTTTAGGCTGGCTCCGTTGGTTTTTATTAGTTTTAGATATTTCAAAAATGCTTAGTTTTAATTTATTTTAGTTAGCTTTAGTATTAGTTTTCTGGGTTTTTTTTTTATGATATGTATTACTTGTGTGCAATATTTAATAAACACCATGATAAAATGAAAAAGCAGGTAAGGCGAGACAATGGAGCCAAAAGTCCAACACGCAAAATTGTCACCTAGGAGCGATGTCATCTGAAGGTACTTTTCTATTGGCTGCTGTTAGATGACGTCACTTCTACTTCTATGCGACATTCTTTCAAAGATCCTTATTCCGGTTCATATCAAAATAAATATACTTTAATCACATTATTTAAATGAACCCCAAAGGCTCATGGATTAAATTAATCCCCAAGATGAACGCTAAGGACATTTTCACTAAAATTATAGTTTTAGTTTGTTTTGTAAATGTGAAATGTAGTTTCAGTTAGTTTTCATTTCTTGAAAAGCAATTTTGTTTTATTTTATTTCGTTAACGAAGATGTTTTTTTTTTTTCATTTTAGTTTTAGTTATTTCGTTCGTTTTAGTTAACTAAAATAACCTTGACTCCGCTACTACCCAAAGACTGCTGTGATGGGCTCCAGCCTGCCCGCAACCCTCAAGTGGCCTCAAGGCAGCCATTTTACCACTTGCTCTCAAGTGAAAATGACATCACAGTTGCTCAGGTCTCAAATAACAACCAATCGCAGCTCACCTTCAGAAAGCAGGTGAGCTGTGATTGTGATATAAATAAAGATGACTTGACTTGACTTGATGGCATCTTCAGTGGACTGCAAGTGGCAAAATGGCCGCCACCTGAGATGGATAAAAAGGGCTGGATTTTGTTTCATAACTCATACTCCACAAAAATATAATAATCAGAATGTCATCTTTAGACTAGTGAGGTCACATAAAGTATAACATATTATTATCAGGAAATGTTTATTAAGGTTGACTTCCCCTTTAATATCACACTGTTAGGGTATTAGACTA
Organism: Festucalex cinctus; assembly: GCF_051991245.1. Taxonomy (NCBI): domain Eukaryota; kingdom Metazoa; phylum Chordata; class Actinopteri; order Syngnathiformes; family Syngnathidae; genus Festucalex; species Festucalex cinctus. The sequence continues at coordinate 21,292,070 of NC_135428.1, forward strand.
CGTATAAAAATGATAATAAACACATGCAGGCGCAATTTTGTAATGAGATATAGCAATTATTAGGATTCCTACATGAACATATTAGGTGAATGATGAAGTGTTAATTACTTCATGCTCAAACCACACCCCTAGTCTGTATACAAATATAGTGTAGTTCAGCTTCTGGCTAGCAGACATCATGACGAGCCATATGTTTAAAAAAAAAAAAAAAAAAAAAGTGTAATGCAAGCACAACTTACATTTTAACAGCCACTCCCGGGCACATCAGATGGAACAAAAGCAATTTCAAATGCCATTATTAGTGTTTTTATAGCGTCATAATTCAGACTATTGAAACTGTTACTGTTGCACTTCTCTGCTGCAGACTCAATTTTCTTAATTTCTTAAAGCTCATGTTTCCCTTCACTAAAAAGAAACAATCAAAACTGCGCATTCATTTTAAATGCTAAATATTTGGACAAAATATTTCACATACTGGAGTTAGTTTTGCATTTTGTTCCCTTACTGTACCAATGTGACTCATATCGTGACCTTAATAAGGTACCTACTGAACTGCTACACCCTTGGGGATTTAACATGAATGTGGTTTCACCATTATATGGACAACCACAAGTAACGTGGACCATGATGAAAACAAGTTTGACTCTACTCTGAAGTTTCTGAAGAGATGCCACTTAGAAATTGAAGGAAGATGTTTTTTGTCAGTATTATACGATACTCCTGCATCCCGGCATAACAAATTCACTAATTTCAATCTTTATAAAATGGATGTTTTAAATACCGAAAGAACCTTGAGGCTCTGTGCAGACGGACTTCTCAAATTGCGCTATTATATTGTGGCAGTCGATAGAAAGGAAAATATACCCATCTTGAACCATCTCTATCTAATCCCATAATTTATTTGTTCAACCATCCCATAAATGAAGGCCCAGCTGGAATCAATGACTTTTAGATGTGCTGTGAGGGCATTTGGACAAGAGAATGCTGAGACAGCATGATTGCAAGCAGCGATAGTTTGCTCCTCACATCTGGAGGGAAAAGTGGTTCAGAGGTGAAAAAGACCAAAGACTTGCATTTAAGTAAGTTGGAGTGTTGTATGAAAGTCATATTTGTTCCTAGGTATAATAAGGAAACACATTTAACTGACAAATTATACACTACATTGGCATTTTCTTTTAGTTTTAATGAGAAAATGCTAAACTCGCACAGTTTGTCAGTGGTCAGAGTCCATCACAGACAACTTATGTTTAAGTTTTAACCTTTTGATTGAACCCCAGGGGTTCGTTGAGTCAGTCTCAGGGTCTTGGCGGTCATGGCATACATCCGACTCAAATTGTCATGACTCGAGTCATGCAGGAGGTATGTTTGGGTTTTGTCTCGAGTCATGCAGGAGGAGTGTTTGGGTCTTGTGTCTGGGGTCACACCTGGGTTAGGATTGAGTTCGTGAGTTCTACTGATGTAACCATCATCTAATTTCAACTAGTTTAGGACTATATGATGTCAAGGATCTTTCATGCTATGTGATGTTTGGTCATGTCAGGAACTATCTGTAATTACTGGGTTAACAGCATATCAGATACTGGTACTCACATATCTAGTCACAACCAATGGGATCGATTTGCTGTCTATATAAGCTGTCTGCGAAATGTGTGTGTTCGCCGGATTATTACTCACTGTTCTCTGTGCATCTCCCCAGCCCAAGGGGGCTTGGCGTATCGTGATTCTCGATGCATTCTCGTTGTTTTTCGTTTAGTCAAGTTATGTGAATAAATAATTAAAACCTTATTTGTGTCTGCGCATTGGGATCCAAACCTCTCAGCACATAACACACATGATTCGTGATTATTCGCCCCGCTTAGCCATAACTGGCTGCAGTTGATCGTGCTACATTTCTTGGCTATCTGTGCTGCAGGGAATTTGGTGCGGTCAGTAGTCGACTTGTGGTTGTTGTGATGGTATGTCATGTGATTTCTTTATTACTGGATTACTGAATCCTTTCATACTGTGTCGAACAAAAAAAGAAAGTGGGCAGATGGATATGTGCAATATGAATTCACATGAAGAACGGACTGCGATTGACTGGCAACCAGTTAAGGGTGTACCCCGCCTACTGCCCGAAGCCAGCTGGGATAGGCTCCAGCACCCCCGCGACCCTTGTGAGAAAAAGCGGCTATGAAAATTGATGGATCGATGTAGAACGGAACATATGGTGTTCCACAGGGTTCAATTCTGGGGCCTCCCCTGTTTTCATTGTAGCTATCTGCTGCCCCTGAGTTCCATTTTAATAAAACTGGGGTGGTTGGTTTAAAGTACTCGATAAATACTGAGTTGAGTGATGTGGGTCAGAATCCTAACTGCATGATTGGCAAGCAGAGTTGAGCAATTCTAGTCCTGCACAACTAGCTATTTAGTACAACAAAAGGAGTTGTTTTTTTTGTTGTTGTTTTTTACAAGGAATACAAGAACATCACACTTTCTGAAAAGATCCAGATTAGATGAATAGGTTACGCTCCCTGGATGGACTTTTCTGCCAACAAATATCCGTGAAGATGCCTAAGGTTAGGGCTCGCTTTAAAATGATTAAGGCCAAAACTAAAGTCTGCGGGAGGAATCGATGGAAAAACCAATAGGATAATCGCAGAGCTGGACACCTCGGTTAATCGTCACTTCCGGTCAATGATGCACCCACTTTCAGGCCAGTGCATAATGACGTGAAGTCTAAAAAAATACACAGACTGAGTTCCGACTGAAACACATTTACAACCATCGATAGGGTACAGACGGTACATCTCATTCGGGGTTGGCATCGACATCGACAGTGCCGTGTGCTGAGAGGTTGGTTCGCAAGGCGCAGACACAAATAAGGTTTTAACTATTTATTCACATCACCTGACTAAAACAAAAAACAATGAGAATGCATCGAGAATCACGAACGCTAAGGCCCCTTGGGCTCCAAGGACGCACAGAGGAACAGCTTGCAATAATCCGGCAAAACGCGCACAATTCTCACACCCTTAAATAGACAGTCAATCAATCTCATTGGTTGAGGCTAGACATGTGAGTACTAGTACTGACATCGAATTCTCTGATTGGCTATTGACTCCGTAATTACAGATAGTTCTTGTCATCAATAAACATAATATAGCATAAAAGATCCTTGACATCATATAGTCCAGACATCATATAGCCTAAAACTAGTTGAAACTGGATGCTGTTACATCAATACCAAAACAGACACGTCACGGGTCGTGAACTCTGGCGCACGGTCACGAACTCTACTCAAACTTAACCCAAGCGTGACCCCAGACATGAGACAAAACCCAAAGCTTACTCCTGCATGACCCGAGTCATGACATGCATAGGTTTAGTCAAGTGTTTTGGGTTCTGCTCAAAGTAAACTATGACTCAGGCTTTTGTGTTTGGGATGCCGTCAAAACCATAACTGTGATTATGTTGATATGAAGATGTAATGTGGTGTTGGGAAATGTTAATTTTGGGGCTATGTGAGTAACTTTACTGTAAGGGCTCTTTGTGCAGACACGTAACAGACACGTAACGGGTCGTGAACTCTGGCGCACGGTCATGAACTCTACTCAAACTTAACATGAACTCAAACCTAACCCAGGCGTGACCCTAGACATGAGACAAGACCTAATCATTACTCCTGCATGACTTGAGTCATGACAAACAGGAAGTGCAGATTAACGGAAGTACGCAGCCATGGATAATTGATTCTAAAAAGATTTGTCAGTGACAGCCCTAATTTACAGTATGCTTCATCCAAAGATAGTCCTCTATTTCCCCAAATAATAATAATAAAAAATTCACATATGATACACGTCTCAATTCGCTGTCATATCACTTATGACAAATAAATGCCTCCACCAAATGACGCCTCCGTTTCCATGTCAGAAAACTGTAGTAATTGTAATTACCTAAGATTTACATTTAGCATGCTAAATGCATAGCATAAGAACTTGGGCGGCTGTGGATAAGTTGGTCATCCAGTGCAAATATGTGCATTTGATTTTCAATTCCTTGCTAACAAACAGCAGCAACTGCAGAGGCTGTAAGAATGACTGACTTTTGGGGTTTCAAGCATTTGTCAGCGGACAAGCGTTCATCACAATGCCACTTTTTGAACCTTCGATGTTGGGTCTTCCTATAATTGTGAAGCAGAATTCACCAAGAGTTGGATTGTTTACTCGTTAATGGTTAGACCGTCGTAAGACAGGTTAGTTTTACCATATTGAGGATAGGGGTGTGACGATATCTCGATACAGCGATACATCGCGATATTTTCTCTCACGATGGGTTATCGATATGCCTATGCCAAGTATCGATACAGCCGCTGTAACGGCTCCATTGTTCCTTATTGCGCAATTACTTGGCGGGCCGCTAGAGGGAGCACCTCATAAGAGTGGCGGGGAAATGTGCGGCAGTCTTCAGCCGAAGAAGACCCAAGTAAACAAAACGCCGGCTGCATACAAGTCAGATGTGGATATATTGATAGTGTGGAATGTATACATTTCGGATTTTATCAAATGGAATAGAGAAGAGACGGACTTGGGTGTATACAAGAACTGTCTCACAATAGTTACACTGGAAACATGACGAAGATGACAGCCACTTAGAGCGGCATCATCCAGGACTAGACTTGCTAAAGGTAAGAGCTAATTCTCTCTCTGCTAATTTAATTCTCCAAGGGCAAAGTTGATCACGCACAGCATCTCTGTGTATATTTGCAATCGATTTCCACCCGTAAAGCGTAGTTGTGAATGATGGTTTTCACTACGTGATTTCGTTAGGCGTCAGGGGCACGAGGTAATTTCTTGCTCGATGAGTTTAAGCGGGGGCAATACGACACGAAAAACACACACAACGCTGTCATAGCGACAAAATGACATGGAGCTCAGCTAAAGCTTCCGAATGTCGGGCCAATCTCCCGAACTTCCAAACTACACTAGTGCAACAAGAAATGAGTAATAGCAAACTAACACCAGAGCGGAAGCTCGCTAACAAAACGAAGGGAGAGAAGAACACATACAAATAGCCAGACCACGACTGAAGACAACCAGGTAAAATAACCGGTCATTTCACTGAGAAAAAGAATTCCAACTTTGTAAGAGGAGATCAGGGCTAAACCAATGCATTTGAGTCGTCGCAACGAGTAGGTCATACCAGCGAGTCAACAACGGATGGACATTATCTTTTTTTCTTTCTTTTTTTACCATTTCCACGCATTCCATCAGTGATTGGGACCTCAAATCATACGTGCTGCTGTTTTTCTTTTCTTTTTCTTTTTTTATTTTAAAGAAAAGCACGAGCTTACTTTTACTTGTGTAAGACATTTATCTGTCCAGCCAGCGAGTGACCCAGTTTTGCATAAGTTTCTATGAAAAATGTGTATTATATCGTCAATGTTAGTTTTAAAACATATATGTCTACTTTTTGAAGCACACAATTTCTGAGCAATGTTAATATTGATTTAATTGGATTTAATATCTAAAATTTCATTTAAATTTAATTCAAAATTTATAAAATGAAACAATTGACTATGTAACTGACTGGCATGTTGTATGACAGTAGTGTTTAAGAAAGACACAAATTTGTTCACAAAAGTTCTCTGTTGAGAAGACATTTGTATTTGTTTAAAAAAAATGCACTAAATTACTCACTCTGAAGAAGACACCAGTTTTAATGGGTTTTTTTCAGTGATGGTATGAAAATAAACTATTTTGTCATTGAAAAAACTCAAAAACTCAAATATCCTATCTCAAAATATTAGAATATTTCCTCAGATCAAGTAGAAAAAAAAGCCATAATCAGCAATATTAAAACAATAAAAGGCTTGCAATACTTCAGTTGATTTGTAATGAATCCAGAATGTATGGCATTTTTGCTTATTTAATTGCATTACAGAAAATAATGGACTTTATCACAATATTCAAATTTTCTGAGACAGTCCTGAAAATGGATGAAAAGTTATTTGGAAAATAGTTATCAGTATTTACAGTTACAATCAAAAAACTTAAAGATTACTCATGGAGTTCCCCAAGGGTATGTGCTAGGCCCTAAACTATTTTTCTGTACATAAATGAGATCTGTTGTGCCTCAAAAATATTGAAAAGTGTCTTTTTTCTGATGACACAACTGTCTACTGTTGAGGAGAAAACCTGAACCAGCTTTTGACCACTGTGGAGTATGAATTGAATATTAAAAAAAAACAAAAAAAAACAAGAACAAATATTAAGCAAATGTGTGTTTCTGTAAAAGGTGTTCATTTGTGGAATAATTTTGCAATTGACCTGAAAAGATGTGACTCACTTGCTGAATTTAAAAAAAAATGTTTAAAAGCTAAGTTCAAAAGAATTACTTATGTCAGACAAGAGCATGAAAATTGTACATGCGAGTATGTGGATATGATATACAAATGTATTATGGTATATGTCTATGAATTTCATGTGCATATGTTGCTGACAAATGTACGCATGTCCAAGTGCACTTGTATACATGAACAGGTTTATATTTTCTTTTTGAAAAATATTAACCGATTATTGTATTAATAATGAAATGTCTAAACATACAACGAATAAAGGAGTAGGACTAGATAAGTTTTCAACTTCTTCCTACTCCCTTTTGAACATGTAAACTGTGACTCATGATGATTGTATAAGATTCTCCTTTTTTCTTTTAAATTCTTATTTTTTCTGCTACTTGTTTATATGTTCAATAAACAAATCAATCAATCAATTAAGACGCCTGGGTCACAGGTAAGTAGTTTCCTTTTGTTACTTCTTGTAACTGGTCTGCAAAGATCTGCTACACAAATTTGGGATTTGCCCCAAGTTCCGTGACTAAAGAATCACTCTTCTTTATGTTATCATTGTTAATCCAATGTACAACTTTTATGGATTTTCCAAAGATCGTGACAAAATCCCGCCTTTAATGACTCTAGTGAAGTAAAGGATATCACATTCAAACTGTTTTCCAGAATCACGAACATCCTCATTGTGCATCTAAGAATGTTACTATCAAATATTTTTAGAATTGATTATTCTATCGATTATTCCATCAATTAATGTGATGAGATTTTATTTTGCACTAAAGTGCATTACAAATACATTTTTCATAAATGCTGCCGATGAACTATTTTTGTTGTTTCTTTGGTATTGTTTATTGATGAAAATCAACCAAACAACAATTAAGCAATAGCACACGAGAGGGATTGAACAACCATTTTGAAATTGATGAAATGACTGGGTTGACCATTGTTTTCCAGATTATATATATTTTTTTAAATATATTTTATTTTGGTTCAACACAAAGATAATCAGTATGAGAAAAATTACTGTTGAGCAGCTGAAATCAGAGGATTTGGGCAATTTTAAATTAAGCAACATTTTTTATTAAACAACACTCTGTCAGGGTTCCGGCTCCATGAGCCCTGTTTCCCTCCTTTCCCCGTGTGTGTGTGCGTGTGCGAGACAAGGCAGCTAATTAGGCAGATGAGAAGCAGCTGGAGCAGCAGCCAGGTGTGGATAATCACAGTGCCAGCCTACTTAAGCCAGCCCCGGACCACAGCTCAGCGCCAGAACGTCTTGAGTAGTACACCAGTCAGTTGTGTCCAGTTACTTACTCTCTTGCTTGGCTTACTCCCTAACTATTGGTATTCCTCCTGTCCAGGTCATCTCCACCGGCTCCCGCCTGGCTCGCTCACCTGCCATCCTGTCTGCCATCCTGTCTGCCATCCTGTCTGCCATCCTGTCTGCCATCCTGCCTGCCTGCTTGCCTGCCTGCCTGCTTGCCTGCCTGCCTGCTTGCCTACTGGCCGGTTCACCCGCTCACCACCTGTTTCTCGGCTCCTGGTCATCCTCCACCCTGCGGGCACTCTCCGGATCAAGTTGGCCCGCTTGCCTGTTCCACTCACCTCTGCTCATTAAAGATACTTGCACCTGCCATTCTTGTCTCCTCGTACCTGCATTTGGGTCCTCCCTGCACCCCCCATCCTAACATTACGTTCTGGCCAAAAACATGGACCCCGCAGGTACTGACTCCGCCCAACGCAACCAAACCGCTCAAGGACTACTCCTCGAACAACACGACCAAGCCCTTCATGTTCTCCTCACAAAGGTAAAGGAATTCTCCCAAGTATTATCTTCCGTCCAAGACCAGTTGGCAATGTTGCAGACCCACGGACAATTCTCCTCGCCGCCGCCACAGCCGCCCGCTCACACTCCACCCGTACAAGCACAGGTAGCTCGGGAACCCTTTGTCCCCGCCCCGGCGCCTTATTACGGCGACTTGGGTTCATGTCGAGCCTTCTTGGTACAGTGCGCTATAGTTTTTGAGCAACAGCCCCATTCTTATGCCTCTGATCGTGCAAAAATCGCCTACCTGATAGATTGCCTTCGAGGGGCTGCGCTCGCCTGGGCTTCCGCCGAATGGGAGCGTCAATCACCGGTGTGCGCTTCCTATCCTGCATTCACGGAGGAGATGAGGAAGATTTTTGACCACCCGGTGCGCGGTAAGGAAGCAGCTAAACGTTTGATCTCTCTCCGCCAGGGCTCCCGAAGTGTAGCTGAGTTTTCAGTAGAGTTCCGTACGCTCGCAGCCGAGAGCAACTTTAATAATGAAGCACTCCAGGAGGTATTCCTTCGCGCCCTTAACGACTCTCTTAAGGACGAATTAGCCTCCCGCGACAAACCCGCAGACCTAGACCGACTCATTGAACTAGCTATCCGTATTGACTGTCGGCTCAGAGAACGTCAGAGACAGCGCCGTTCGGCACCGGCTCCGCGCCCCGTCTCACCACCAGCAGTACAAGGCATTCAGCCCAGTGTAGCCCCCACGCTAGCCTTGCGTCCCGCCGACACTCCAGAGCCAATGCAGTTAGCCAGATTGACTCAGGGGGAGAGGGCACGGAGACTGAGCAACCGGTTATGTTTGTATTGCGGTCAAGGAGGTCACTTGCCAGTCTTGCCAGATAAGACAAGTAAAAGGGGGGGGCTCACCAGTAACTGGGGAGAAACTGGTGAGCCAGACAAACAGCTCCTCATCACATCGCTTAGAGCTCTCAGCTACCTTGTCTCACCAACACCGGTCCAAGACCGTTTCTGCGTTAGTCGATTGCGGAGCAGACGAGAACCTCATAGACTACAGTTTAGTAAAAGAACTTGGGTTAGAGACACGCCCCTTGACAACCCCGTTTAGAACCACTGCGCTTAACGGACAGCTATTGTGCCATGTCACGCAACAAACCACGCCTATTTCCCTCTGTCTCTCTGGTAATCATTTTGAGGAGATCAGCCCCTTTGTTTTTGACTGTCCCCGATCTCCCTTGGTATTGGGGTTACCGTGGCTAAAGAGACATAATCCCGAGATTGATTGGGCCATCCCAAAGCTGACTGCCTGGAGTGAGACCTGCCATGAGGGCTGTTTACGTTCCGCCCAAGTTCCCATCCAAAGCACTAAGGCACCTGAACCCCCTCAGTACAGTTCCCCGCTGCTATCACAACCTCAGTCGGGTTTTTTCCAAGGACCGAGCCGCGTCACTACCACCTCACAGGCCTTACGATTGTGCCATAGATCTGCTGCCAGGTGCCACCCTCCCCAGCAGCCGCCTCTACAACATCTCACGACCAGAGAGGGAGGCGATGGAGAAATACATCACAGAGTCTCTGGCTGCAGGCATCATCCGCCCCTCGTCCTCTCCTGTTGGTGCTGGTTTTTTCTTTGTTGGAAAGAAGGATAAGACACTACGTCCCTGCATAGATTACCGGGGACTTAACGAGATCACGGTCAGGAACAAATACCCAATTCCACTCATCGAATCTGCATTCACTCCCCTCCACGGCACGTGTGTTTTCACCAAGCTCGATCTGCGTAACGCCTACCACTTGGTCCGGATAAGAGAGGGGGATGAATGGAAGACTGCCTTCAACACCCCCCTTGGACACTATGAATACCTGGTCATGCCCTTTGGACTTACAAACGCCCCTGCAGTATTCCAAGCTCTGCTGAACCATGTCCTCAGAGACATGCTCAATAAATTTGTGTTTGTTTACTTGGATGACATCTTAATCTTCTCAGGATCCCGGTCAGAGCATGAGGAGCACGTTCGGCGAGTTCTCCAGAGGCTCCTAGAAAACAGACTCTACGTCAAAGCCGAAAAGTGTGAGTTCCATGTCTCCAAGACCGCCTTTCTGGGGTACGTAATCTCCAAGGGAGAACTATGTATGGACCCAGCCAAGTTAACGGCAGTTTCAGAATGGCCTAAACCTACCAATCGCAAGCAGCTTCAACGTTTCCTAGGCTTTGCTAATTTCTACAGACGGTTCATCAGGAATTACAGTCATGTCGCGGCCCCCCTCACAGCTCTTACCTCCACTTCGATTCCTTTCCGCTGGTCTCAAGAGGCAGATTCCGCCTTTGCCAACCTCAAGCATCGGTTTACGGCAGCTCCTGTCCTCATCCATCCTGATCCCTCACACCAGTTCATTGTGGAGGTTGACGCGTCCGAGACAGGGGTTGGAGCCGTACTATCCCAGCGCCATGCAAAGGAGGGTAAGATACATCCGTGTGCCTTCTTCTCCCGCAAGTTATCCCCGGCAGAGCGCAACTACAGTATTGGGGACCGGGAGCTCCTGGCAGTCAAACTCGCCTTGGAGGAGTGGCGGCATCTACTAGAGGGTGCAGAACTACCTTTTGTGGTGTGGACGGACCACAAAAACCTAGAGTACCTTAAGGCCGCCAAACGACTGAACCCCAGACAAGCCAGATGGTCCCTCTTCTTTTCACGATTTAATTTCACCTTATCCTATGTCCCAGGTTCCAGGAACACCAAACCAGATGCCTTATCACGCCAGTTTACTACTACAGAGACCAAGGAGGATCAAGAATCTATCCTCCCGCCCACCTGTTTCGTGGGATCAGTCGAACTGGCTATAGAGACCCTAGTCAAGAACGCACAGAGCGAGCAACCAGATCCTCGAGGTGGGTCCCCTAGAACCCTGTTTGTCCCTGATAATGTCCGCCCGCAGGTTCTCAAATGGGCTCATGCCTCTCGCCTCACATGCCACCCGGGAGTGAGGAGAACACTGTCCGTTCTGCATCAGAGATTCTGGTGGCGCACCATGGGGGCTGACACACGGGAGTACATCGCAGCCTGTCCCGTATGTGCCCGCAACAAGAACTCCACCAGACCCAGTGCTGGGTACCTCCGTCCATTGCCGGTCCCCAGTCGTCCTTGGTCCCATATTGCCCTTGATTTCGTCTCCGGTCTCCCCCCATCTCATGGGTATACTGTAATTCTTACAATCATTGACAGATTCTCCAAGGCCGCCCACTTTGTCCCTCTGGTCAAGCTCCCCTCAGCCACAGAGACTGCAGACCTTTTAGTTCAACATGTTTTTCGTCTCCACGGCATACCACAAAACATTGTTTCAGACAGAGGTCCCCAGTTTACATCCCTCGTCTGGAAGTCCTTCTGTTCAGCCCTGGGCATTTCAGTTAGTCTCTCATCTGGTTACCACCCCCAAACCAACGGCCAGTCTGAACGGGCAAACCAGCAACTGGAGACCTCCCTCCGATGCATGTCTCACCACAACCCTTCTGCCTGGAGCACCTTTCTCCCCTGGGTCGAATACGCACACAATGCTCTACCTAACGCCTCCTTGGGCATGTCACCTTTCCGTTGCTCCTTAGGTTATCAACCTCCCCTGTTTCCTGCCCAGGAGAAGGACCTGGCAGTCCCTTCCGTCCAAGCCCACTTGAGCCGCTGTGCCAGGGTCTGGAAACGAGCCCGTGCCTCTCTCCTCCAGTCCACAGTTCGTTCGGAGACACAGGCTAACCGTCGTCGCTTGCCGGCGCCCTCCTACACCGTGGGCCAGAAGGTTTGGCTGAATGCCAAAGACCTCCCCCTGAAGGTCAGCTCCCGCAAATTGGCTCCCCGATTCATTGGTCCATATGAGATCGAGAAGATAATCAATCCTTGTGCGGTCCGTCTCAAGTTGCCTTCTTCTCTCCGAATCCATCCGACATTCCACGTATCGCAAATTAAACCATTTATTTCTAGTCCATTAGCCCCGCAATGTCTCGCCCCCCCGCCCCCGCAGGTAGTGGAGGGCGGTCCTGCCTACAAGGTCCGCCGCCTGCTGGATGTCCGTCGCCGGGGGCGTGGATACCAGTACCTGGTGGATTGGGCTGGATACGGTCCGGAGGAACGGAGCTGGATCCCTGGTAGTTGGGTCCTCGACAAGTCCCTCATCACGGACTCCACCGGCTCCCGCCTGGCTCGCTCACCTGCCATCCTGTCTGCCATCCTGTCTGCCATCCTGTCTGCCATCCTGCCTGCCTGCTTGCCTGCCTGCCTGCTTGCCTGCCTGCCTGCTTGCCTGCCTGCCTGCTTGCCTACTGGCCGGTTCACCCGCTCACCACCTGTTTCTCGGCTCCTGGTCATCCTCCACCCTGCGGGCACTCTCCGGATCAAGTTGGCCCGCTTGCCTGTTCCACTCACCTCTGCTCATTAAAGATACTTGCACCTGCCATTCTTGTCTCCTCGTACCTGCATTTGGGTCCTCCCTGCACCCCCCATCCTAACACACTCAGTTATTACAATGGCTGTCAATGAATTTTATAATCAACTAATTGTCGATTGATTGATTGACAACTCGAAATTAAACCATCGTTTACAGTATTTTGCATATAGGCAGAAAGGACTCCAAGAGCTAGACACCAGCCAGTTGCCATGTTTTGCCAAAAGCTGTATTAACAGTTTGAAAGAAATATGAGTTCCTGCTATATTAGATTTAGTTTTTATTTTTTTAAGAAAACTGTATCATGTATACATGTGTTTTATCGTGTGCAAACGCAATAAACAGCAAGTCACACCATGCCTGAACGGAGCAGCAAAAAGTCAGTCTCGGCTGGTTTTATAATTTGCACCAAAATTTGTAACAACTGAGCCGCAAAACAATTTATAACAAAGTTCTGTTTGAGACTCCCCTTGCTAGCACAATGACTACATATTTTCATCCATCAACCGTAGCATGTGATGCTAAACAACAATATGCATCAAGTGCGGCTGAGGCTCTGCGCAAGATCCTGCACCGTCAGAGGTGTTACATGAGTGAGGGGTGCCTCAGCTTTCAATGCATACACAGTAACACAAGGCTGAGTGCTTAATCACTTTGTTATTGATGTGATGTGTGAATTGATTTGTGCGAAATAAGACTGTGATTGAGTCTAATTTAAATCATCGATTCAAGAATAATGACTACGAGACTGGTGTGATATTTTGCCAGTTTGAAAATAAACAATTGGTACATTACTGTTGGCTATTATTAGTGTAAATTTTATCTGATCCATAAGTCTCTTCTAGCGATATAAATTAAAGTAACAATGTGTACTGTTTTGAATGGAGAAAGTACTGTAGTCATATAGAACAATTTAAGATACATGTGGTCGCTACAGTGTGAATACTCTGACTAACCACAATGCATTAAGTCAGTGGTTTCCAAACTATGGCCCGGGGACCGTCCATTTTTCAGTGGCCCCCAACATATGCTAAGAATGGCATTTGACTCAGTTAAAAAAAATCAAATAAACAAAACAAAAATGTTTGGAAATGGGTATCGAAAAAACCCATTAAAGGTTATTTTAGTTAACTAAAACTAATGAAAAAACTAAAACTAAAAAAAAACAATACTTGTTACCAAAATGAAATAAAAACGAAAATGCTTTTTAAAAAAATGAAAACTAACTGAAACTACATTTTATGTTTACAAAACAAACTAAAACTAACCATAATTATAGCAAACCTTCGTTTTAGTCTTTGGTAATTAACTGAATACATGAGCCTTTGGGGATGATTTTAAATGTGATTTTTAGTAAATTTATTTTGATAATGACGTTTGAAAGTATGTCACACAGAAGTGACGTCATCTATCAGCATCCAATAGAAAAGCACCAAAAGATGACGTTGCGCCCATTGTGTTTCTTAAATATTGCACACAAGTAATACACATTAAAAAAAACCTAATACTAAAACTAACAAACTAAACTAAAATTAAGCATTTTTTAAAGAAATAAACTAATAAAAACTAACAGAACCACCCTAAAAACTAATAAAAACTAACTAAAATGAAAAATTGCAAAACTATAATAACCCTACTGCCATATTACAAATAAATTGGTTTATATACTGTAGCATTTTTCTAAATATGCAAAAGCACAAATAAATTATGTGTACAATTTAGGACTAAACACAATTTCTCTTCATAGCATTATGTGGCCCTTGCGTCCTTCTGATTTTATGTGGCCCTCAAATGAAAATGTTTGGACACCCGTGCATTAAGTCTAAAAATACCGGCGATCGACCATAGCTAAAGGTCAACTGTAAAATGAGAACACGATTATATGAATGCACTGAGGTTTGTATAATCCAGTGCTGTATGGTGAATACTGCACACTTTGTACATTCCGAAGTCATACGTGTACTCCAAGGAAAGCTAGAAGGTTGTACAGTTAACTCCCAGGGTATAATTCTAAACCATACAACCTACTACCTCAACCCGGATGCACACATTTTCTTATATTTCCCACTTCACATTTACATAACGTCATCGTGCTACAAATGTGTGATTACTGGTGGATGTGTGATTAGAAAAGGTAGCATTGAATCTCATTGGTTCGTATTAAAGGAAAAGGCAAAAGATATGTTTTAAAGGCGATGCTCACACCACAATGACAAAGACCCACAGAGGCGAGCTTGTGCTGTCAGATTTGCCACAAGATCGGATCTACGGGTTTGCGCCACATGGTTATATAGCCAAAGTATCAAAATAATTCCACTCAACAGAATCAGCAAGAACAACTGATTCATGCAATGATGCAGAGATTCAAAGTGACAACAACAAATGTTAGGATGTAGGGTGGTTGTTAATATTCATCACAAATATGATCCATGGTGTAATAAATGCTGACATGATAGTGTAAACATACCCTTCATGGATGTGTTACTGAGTCGACTGTCTGGACAGGTTGTCGTTCCAGTTCCTGAAAACAAGAAAAAAAAAGTTATTTTTACTAGTCCGCAATGGGATGTAGTTGCCGCTTGTCACAATAAATCCCCCCCCCCCCCCCCCCCCCCCACAAAAAAAAAAACACAATAAGAAAGAGGGGGTGGGAATCAACCATGGGTTAAAAAAAAAAAATCTCTGGTGCTCTGTTTTTGAAATATTGTGTCAAAGCGTTACCCACAAATCTATTGTTCTAACAATGACTATAGTGGACTTACAATCCAAACCACAGCCACAGAACCGCGAGAGTTGTCTTCTCTCTGGCGAGCATGAATGTGAGTGTGGTGAGAGGTTTATTCAACTTCGCCAAAACCAAGCGTGTAGAGAGCTGAGACAGAGAGAGATGCCAGTGTAATCAAGCATGCCAGTTTAATCAAGCATGCCACGGTCAGCTACCATTAACTGTGCCAGTGCCAGAGAACCATCCACAATGGAATATTCCGACGGTCGCAGTGCGACAACACAAGAAGAGAGCAGACAATGAAATTGCCACAGCGATGTAGTCTGTTTTATCATCTGAATTTTTCAATGCAAAAGAGCAGCAGGAATTGAATGACATTTTGCTCAAACCTTTCTAAAGTGATCCCCTGTGCAAGAAAGTACGGGCACAGCTCAGCAGGGTTGTGTCCGCCATTTTCTGAACAACAAACCAAAAAAAAAAAAAAAAAGAAGAGAAAAGCTTCACATAAACTTTTGCTACCATCGTTAAGTCAGAATCTACCCTGTGCACGCCTCTCATGCTGGCACAATTAAAAAATCTTGGCAAGAGAGATCGCAAGAGTTCCTACCAGCATGCAACGTGCGGTATTCGGCTTACGCTGTGAAGACATCCTTTGTCTGAATCAAAATATTAGCCCTAGTCTGCCCCCTCCCAAAATCTGGCACTTTCTTGTTCAGGAGTCATGGCAACCCCTAGATGGCACGCCGCCCAGTACCCTGAGGAGGGTCAAGGTAGAGGCTAATGTGATGTTGAGAAAGAATGCTTGATGCCTTCCAAAGTCAACTCGATAGGCCTGGGTATAGGTTTGAGTGTAATCTGTTATTCTATAATGCAATTTAACTAAAATATTGAGAAAACAAAACGGCATAATTGCACTTACACTCAAACCTTCGCGGCTTCCGCTCCCAGATGCCATTTCTACCGTTGTTCACTGCGCACCGCAGTGATGTCAGCAGTGACCTTCACAATGCCCCGCCCCAGCCCGTGTGATGAGAACCTCTGTGTCAACATAAGCAGCCATCTGAGTTCATAATTCAGAATATATGAATGTTTTGGTGAACATACAGTAACTTTAACTACAGTTAACTGTTTTGTCCTTACAGCTCTTAAATACATATTTAGATGTCCTGTGAAGTGAATTGAGAGATTTGTTTCTGAATAGAATAAACATGTTGAAAGATAATTGCTGAAAATGTGCAAAAACTGAACTTTGTGGAGATATAGCTTAAACTGCTTTTCACTGTTTCACTTCTCCTGATTTAGTTTGTGGTCATGTCTAAAATGGTGATTTCAGATTGGGGATGATTCACCCCTCCTCACTATATAAGAATTTGAGCACATTGTTCAACTTGCATCTGGCACAAATGTGAGTTATTTCATATTAATGGACCCATTTATACTAGGGGTGCACCGATCACAATTTTCCGGCCGATCACCGATCCCCGATCTTTTAAAAAGTCTGACCTGCTGATCCCGATTTTTGCCGATACAGATTTTTTTTTTCATGACAAGCAGCATATACCTTCAGTGTTCCAGTCTAGTTTTGTTGGAATACATTGAACAATATCGTCGAGATAATACAAATGGGTTGTTTTAACTGCACATGTCTCTTAAATAAAAAACGAAAATCCTACTAATCATCTCAGCAGAAGAAGGCAGTGGCTGACTTTTTCAGACCTCTGAGGAGGGAGATGAGATGGGTGGAAAAGATCGGTTCATTTTTAAGGGATCGGCCGATCACTGATCTTCCAAAATTAAGGAAATCGGGGCTGATAAATCGGCCGGCTGATCAATCGGTGCACCCCTAATTTATACCACTACTGCATTCAGTGAACTAGCCAGCTACTTACGTACCATGCATCTACCCTGAACGCTGCAATTTGTAGAACATCTTGATATTTTTATATAAATCCTCAAATCAATCCTCCATTTTGTGGTATTCAGGCCACTAATATGTCGGAATGCAAAGCATTGTGGGTATTTAACTAGCTGTGCTCAAATGTTTGTCATTCAGTGAGATGTCAATTGTGCGGCTATGTTTATAATTGGTTAACTTTTTCTGACATGTCTCTGGTTTGTTGACCGACACGGTAGCAACATCTAGCAAGACCGTGAACCAAGAACAAGCCAGCTGCCCATCCATCGGTCGAGAGAAAAGCGCCTGTTTACTAGGGGTGGGAATCTCTGACATGAGGCCGATTCGATATGTATCTCGATACACAAGTTGCGATTCGATTGAAAAACGATTATCTTTCAGAACAGAACGGTTCGATACGGTTCGATTAAGTTTGGGAACGATACAATTTTCGATTCGATACGATTAATTTCAATATTCAAAACTTATAGTGACATTTGTTGCTTGTAAACAATCTTAAAACACCACAAATTTTTACAGTATCTACAAATGTGTTAAAAAAAGAACAACAACAATGTCTTCTATATTTTTATATATTGAATCAATTATTTAAATGGACCGGAACAAAGGGCTGGGCGATATGACTGAAAAATGTATCAGTTTAAATATTTATTAGTTGTTATTGACAGTTATAATTGTTTTTTGTTTTGTTTTTTTAATTCAAAATCAGGATCAGGAAAACAAAAGGCTGATAATTCAATTTGAAATATAAATAATTAACCTTTAAAAAGACACCAACACAATTAAACAGAATATGTCCACATTATGAAGTATTTCAGAAACATAAATTTAAGACATGAAATAAACCTACCGTCCAGCCAAAAGAAATATGAAGCCACCTTATGGAACAATAAATCTATCAAACACATTTTAACAACTTAA
Organism: Festucalex cinctus; assembly: GCF_051991245.1. Taxonomy (NCBI): domain Eukaryota; kingdom Metazoa; phylum Chordata; class Actinopteri; order Syngnathiformes; family Syngnathidae; genus Festucalex; species Festucalex cinctus. Next base: position 21,310,167 of record NC_135428.1, read on the forward strand.
TTTATCCAAAAATATTTCCAAAAGTGCCCTAACCTTTTTATCAACAATTTTTGTTTTTAACAATTTTTGTTTTTCTTTTGCCATCACATTCATTTTTGGTTAATGTATGACATCTTTTTTGTTTTTTTAATCTGAGACACGATGATGACCACTGTTTGTTTTGTTTTTTGGGCTGTCGTTCATTTTGAGTTTGATGACGTAATTGCGGGCACGTCTCAGTTCCCTGCTGCTCATGCTAGTTGTGTACATTGATAGGGAGCCACAAACTGAGAAATGAGATACTTGCAGTGTACTTTTAGCTTAGCTGGTGTGTTGGCTGTGGGGCATACCTGTGTTGTTTGAATCCATGCATTGGATCGTCACGGGAGTTATTCTTTTTGGCTCGCGCGCAGTACCAACGCTGGCCCGGGACATACAAGTGCACCGAGAGGACTCGATAGCCATGGGAAATACCGAGATGTACGGCACCGGCTTCTGCTAACTGTCTCCATTTCCATGTTGTCACTCGTTGTGCGCGACTGCGTGCGTGCCGTGTCGCGAGCCCGGCGTTGACGGTAGCCAACTTTACATCAGCCTCCTGTAGAGATCTGTCTGCAGTTCCTTGCACCAGGAATAAAACCACGGTCTCATTTTTGTTGAATACTTATTGGTCATTATGGTGGTACTTGGAGAGCTACAGTATTTTTTGGGGGGTACTGCTTTTGAAAACCACTGCTTCAAACTTAATTACTAACACTGTGGTCAAAACTAATTGAAGTCATGGACCGGTGTCCCACGAAAAGCAACTTAAACCAATGGAGAAGGAATCAAGGTCTGTCCCTGGAGCTTTACATACCGGTATGTTGACTTCCCACTCAGTTTAACATCAAATTATTGAGCATCTGGCATTTTTTGTCGCACTTTTAAGTGATCCAACAGAACCGAGTAGAGGATGAAGAGTCAATAAAAGTTGTTTTTTATTGCAGGAACCATAGCGGTGTTTGAGTCACATTGCTGCAAGCAGAAAAATCTGCAACTATAGAGGAATCACACTCCTCAGCCTCCCTGGTAAGGTCTATTCAGGGGTGCTGGAGAGGAGGGTCTGTCGGGAAGTCGAATCTCGGATTCAGGGGGAGCAGTGTGGTTTTCGTCCTGGCCATGGAACAGTGGACCAGCTCTGCACCCTCAGCAGAATCCTGTGTGTGTGGGAGTTCGCTCATCCAGTCCACGTGTTTTGTGGACTTGGAGAAAGCGTTTGACCCTGTCCCTCGGGGAGTCCTGTGGGGGGTGCTTTGGGGTACCGAGCCCCCTGATACGGGCTGTTTGGTCCCTGTACGACCAGTGTCAGAGTTTGGTCCGCATTGCTGGCAGTAAGTCAAATTCGTTTCCGGTGAGGGTTGTACTCCGCCAAGGTTGCCCTTTATCACAGATTCTGTTCATAACTTTTATGAACAGAATTTCTCGGCACAGCCGAGGAGTCGATGGGGTCCGGTTTGGTGGCCTCAGCATTGCATCTCTGCTCTTTGCAGATGATGTGTTGCTGTTGGCTTAATCAAGCCATGATCTCCAACTCTCACTGGAGCGGTTCGCAGCCGAGTGTGAAGCGGTTGGGATGAAGATCAGCACCTCCAAATTTGAGACCATGGTCCTCAGTCGGAAAATGGTGGAGTGCCGTCTTTGGGTCAGGGATGAGATCCTGCCCCAAGTGGAGGAGTTCAAGTATCTTGGGGTATTTTTCACGTGTGAGGGCAGGATGGAGCAAGAGATAGACAGGTGGATCGGTGCAGCGTCTGCAGTGAGTCTGTATGGGTCCGTTGTGGTGAAGAAGGAGCTGAGTCAAAAGGCGAAGCTCTTGATTTACCCGTCAATCTATGTTCCTAGCCTCACCTATGGTCACGAGCTGTGGTTTGCGACAGAAAGAACAAGATACAAGCGGCCGAAATGAGTTTCCTCCGCAGGGTGTACGGGCTCTCCCTTAGAGATAGGGTGAGAAGCTCGGTCATCTGGGAAGGACTCAGAGTTGTGCAAGATTCGTTCGTATCACTGCGCGGCGCCCTGTAGACAGCTGACTGACGCGCTGCAGACAGCCTTCCGCCTTCGAAAAGACAAACAACTTGTAGTTTAGTGCGCGTCTATCAGCTGTCTACAGGGCGACGCGCAGTGATATGAACCAACAGAAAAGTAGTGCCTGGTGGTAATGGCGTCTGACTTTTTTCCAGAAAGGAGTATTGTGATGCAAATGTATCACTCCTTTGAACACAAATTGTTTTTAGAAGAAAAACGCTTTGTTTCCGTGACCCCAGCCAGCTTGCTGGACTATTTTCCTCTCGTCCAACACCGGACCAGAACTTGTGTCACAGAACTCTGTCAGGGGTAACTTAGTGCTGATCGCACACACTGGAGGTTAGGATGAAATAGAGATTCATGTAAAAAAATCCGAACTATCTCTTTAAACTCAACATGAAACAAAGAGAATTACAAAAGTTTTACTAAAGTGAATGTATCCAGTCACGGCACCATCTTTAATGCTCGCAATATTATACTAAAAACAACTACCAGAAGACTGTATATTCTCACTTGAACTATTTAATGGATGTCAGAAAGATCGAGACACGGCCGTGGAGCCTTATTCTGCCAGATGCGGAAGGTCTATTTTCTCTAAAACGGTTCCTAATCTTACACTGTCTTGGCCGCGCACCACCACCGGAGGGCGGCTCTACCAAGCCCATGTGACAATGTGTGTCTCGGTAGTCTGAACTCGTTTCATCTGGTAAGTGTGCCAGGATTAGGGTTGCCAACCATCCCTTGAAATACGGAATTGTCCCGTAATTAGAACTATAAGTACGCGTTCCGTTTTGAGTTGTCAAGGGACACACTTTGTCCCGTAATACCGCGAGTGTCAGAAATAGTCCTTAAAATGTCAATTGAATTAGTGAACAAAAGTGCCCTTTATGTGACAACTTATGGTAAAATTCCAAGGACTTTCTGTTCTGTGACCAATGAGCTGAGAGCACATTCATTTAGTATGACAAAACAGAATCCACTCATCTTATTGGTCGACGTCATGTTGCTTGCGGAAGTATATTGCACAAGAGCCGCAACGCAATCAGTAGCAGCAGAAATGATTGCACAAACATCGAGAGAGGACTGGGAAGCAGAAAATACGAAGTTGAAAAAGTGTGAGAAAACATCAATGAAAGGGCTGGCTGCTGGGGTACTTTTATCATAGCCAATGGACGGGCTGACTGATCTCAAGCAACATGCTTCCAGTGGTGGACACATATGGAATGCAAGGTACAACTTGGGAGCCCAAGAAAAAAATGTTGTCCACCAGGCAACGCCAGCGATAAATATGGTATGTAAAGAATGATTCTTTAACCCTCTGATCAAGCTTAATATGGAAATGTACAGTGAATGTCAGCGTTGTATGGAAAACATAATATTTTTTGGGTGTTATAAACACGTTAAACTGATTGACAAGTATGTTAAAATAGATAAAATCATTGATAAATAATAGATAAAGACACCGACTTACACTGATTACAAGTTAAAACAGGTATGTATAATGTTTTCTGTACATGCAGTTGATATAACACTATAAATATATAACAGAAAGAGAAATAAAAGTATTTTCTAATTTAGGCAATTGATTTACAACACTTTAAATATACAGTTAAAAAAATGTATTTTACCTAATTAAAATATAAATTTGAAAATAATCTCCACATAAATTGACATTGGTCTTAATTTAAATTACAGGATGACAGGATGAATTTTCTACTTAGTGTTTTATATTATTGTATACATTTTTAAGTTAAGCAGGAAAGGTTTTTGTTTGAGAGATATTTTGATAAGTTAATTTTGGTAGTTTGTATTAAAGTAAATTTCTTAACTTTTCCATGCGTTAATATCATTCAAAAATATGCATCCTATTCAACTCATCCATCCATCCATCCATTTTCTTGACCGCTCTTCCTCACAAGCGTCACGGGGGCGCTGGAACCTATCCCAGACGGCTTTGGGCAGTAGGTGGGGGACACCCTGGACCGGTTGCCAGCCAATCGCAAGACACACAGGGAACAACCAACCATCCACACTCACAAGCACACCTAGGGACAATTCGGAGCGCCCAATTAACCTGCAATGCATGTCTTTGGAATGTGGGAGATCAGAGTACCAGGGGGAGGCCCATGGAGGCACTGGGAGAACATGCAAACTCCACCCAGGAAGGCCGCGCCTGGACTCGATCTTGCGTCCTCCGTACTGGGAGGCGGACGTGCTAACCAGTCATCCACCGTGCCAAGTCAGGTTTAAATAGTCAAAAATTGTTTCAACTACGCAAAAAAAAAAAAAAAAAATCACGCAAGGTTGAAGGTAATCCGGTCGACCGTCCTTATCGATGAGGTGTCCCTTATTTATTTTTCAAGAAGTTGGCAGCCCTAGCCAGGGTGCAGATAGACAGGAATGTGCAGAGCCAGGAAAAAGGTCACAGCGACAAAACGGTATAGCTCATGACACCTGTCTACTTATATGCCAAAGAAGCCTCAACTAAAACAGAGTGCAAAATTTCTGTACAATGGAACAATTATCTTTTAACAATTTATATTTGAACACACGCGGTAGAAATACATGCAGACAGATATTAAGTGCTCAGCATAAATGAGTACACCCCAACAGGTTTGTAAGAACACCTTTACTTTTCGAATCAAGTTTTTTTTTTTTTTTTTTTTTTTTTTTTTTTTTTTTTTATGGGATACTATACTACAAAATACTCAATACAAATGTGGGCCATTTGTGCAAACAAGATTTGTTAATTAGTACACACAGAAAAAAATAGTTTACTTAATTTTGCACAAATAAATAGACCCCGAGAAAATGTTAATTCCATACCGAGCAGACATGTTGCTATCAATAAAAGTCACAGAGATCAGAGAAAATACTAGATGTAGTCATTTTTGCTATGGGATGCAATCATTTTTTGCATCAGTTAATTTGATTAAACTGAATATTTTTTCATCTATGCATTCTATTATGACCCTTACTTTCATGTTAAGCGCATATTCTCCAGAAAATTCTAAAATTTGGAAATAAAATCTACATTTTTTGAAGGTGGCGTACTTATATATGCTGAGCATGGTATGTATAGTTTTAAACTAGCAAAAATGATCTCTTTTAAAAGAAACATTCACCTTTTTTGGGAGTGGGGGGATTCATTCATATCCTAAAAGGCAGCTGACCAGTGTCAAAGTTCAAATTAGAAAGGGGGAGCAGGGGTTAGAAAAGCCCCCTTGGGATGGGGTAAACCACTGCAAAACAGACAGGGGTGGAAAAATTAGACAGATATTCCAATCTGGTCAGACATAATGTGATAGATAAATGGCCAGTGTCGGGGGAGTGGGGGTGTTGTTATAGGTGGAGACAAACTATTTGGTTGTACATATGCAATTCACACATATACAATTATTACTTCTTCAGCAACCTCAGCCATTTAAAATGCCAAAAACAAAAAATGCCTACATAAAAGCATATGCGAAAGAAACCAGGGATTGTATCCACTAGACTTTAAAGATGTTTGTATTTGAAATGTACCAATCTCGGTGACACACATCAGAGGCCATCATGCTGGAAACCAAAAAGTTCCATTTGCGTTGTTATTCTCAATTGGCAACCTAGTTAATTTTGACCCAGATCTTATCTCCATTTATTTAATGTCGCCTCAAGTCATCACAGAAAAAAAAAAAAAAAAAAAAAAACAGTCAACAGGTTCATCTCAGTACAACTTTTTTATAGTAAATGAGTTATTATCACATACATCACATTGCTTAAGATAAGACCATGGTGAAATGTGATATTCTGCTAAGAATAGTTAATGTGATTCAAGTATTTGTTAGGCATTTACAGTTTATAAACCATGTTCAATAACAGCAATGAGAAGCCACGCACACGGTAGTCCAACTCTTAATGTGGGTTAGGGTTTCGGTTGAGTCTGTCAGGGGTTCGGCAGAAGTTAAGACACACACACCCGACTCATTTGTGGCTGTTATTATATATATATATATATATATATATATATATATATATATATATATATATATATATATATATATATATACTGTATTTTTTTTTTTCAAGAGAGAAGGGTTCGGTGAATGTGAATAGGAAACTGGAGGGGCTCAGTACCTCCAACAAGGTTAAGAACCACTTGTTTAGTCTTTCTTCCTTAAAAAGTTGCCTCACAGCACTCTTAAATTAGCTAAAAATTACTCAACATGCATTATTAGCGCGATGCCTGCTCTGGCTTTCCAAGACTGGTGTTTGAAAAATATTATTATGTGACAGGTGTGTAATGCTGCTTTCAAAAGATTTCTTGTGTAGAAAGCCCAGAGGGGGGCAATGACTTTGCCTGACCCACCTGTCTGTCTCCCCTGCTGCCTAGCACCAGACTCAGCTCTGAGTTTTTTTGTTTTTGTTTTTTTTTAACCAGGACTGATTGGCTGCAGCCAACTAATCAGCAGCCAATCAGAAGGAGGGATGGATTGCGGGGCGAGAATCAGACAGTGAGAAGATGCTGAGCAGAATCTCCACTCAATACACCATAAAGGAAACGGGAATCAGTCAAACATGTGAAATCCTTCAGAAGCAAAATAATCTCATCATTTTAGTCTGCTTCTTGAGTGTGAATATTGCTTAATAATCTGCTCGGAGAAATATATGCAATGATAGCGAAGCAATAGCAAACTAAAAGGACGTTTCTGAAAGGCACTGAATTGATTAGCTGACTTGAAGCGATTCTACTATCAGACTGTACTTTTGACGAGTGAAAAAGCAATCAATACCTAATGAATTCCAAGAGGCTGAATTAAAGAAACATAAACACACACACGACTGCGCAAAGTAACCTCAACGGATCAATGAACGTTCCATTACAAGGCAAGAGGAATGTATCTTCTTAATTGAACCAAACATTTCAAATTCAAACAGATATTAAAATGGATTCAATATTGCAATTTTAAGTGTCCTTTGTTATTGTAATCTCCTATCAGTCAACTCAAGCAATGTACAGCCAGCCCAAGGTAAACCTGCAGAAAACTGAGTTAAATAAAGAGGAAACTATAATTACCTTTTTGGTGGTTTTGTTGTTTGTTTTTGTTTCCTGCTCCCGGGCTTTTGCTTCTCTTGCAAAACTTAATGTTGCTGTTAGAAAAACAACAATGGTCTTTTTAGCGTACAGAAAGGTTTGCTTAAATGCTTGAGTCCTGTTGTTAGTACGCACAAGGCAACAAACCACCTTACTACAAATCAGTGTACTGTTTTAATTTCAAGCTGCTATTATTTTTGCAACACATTGTGACTTTATTCACCAAAAAATACAACTGAATTGACTGTGGATAAAGAGTATTCATTGTCAACCACATCAGCATAATCATATGTGCATTTTAAACATGTTTTGCACAATTTTATGAACTAGGTCTATAATTATACAAGGTGGTTGTAGTCGCCATTTCCAGATGGGCATTGCTTCAGTATTGATGGAATGTCCATCAATCTGTCAATGACGGCTGTTTTGTTGACGATTAACGAATGATGCGAAACTTCGAAAAATTGACGGACTAAGCATTGCTGGAAGTGTTTTTTCATCCGTCATTGTAATCATCAATAACTGGGTCAGTACCAATGGACTTTGTCAACGATGGATGCCCGTTCCTTTGACGAATGGCATAAACACTGACGGACACCCACTTCGTTGACACACTGCAGAGTACTTCTACTTCTCTCCTGGGGCTGTGGGCGAGTACGGGCCGATTCCAGCCTTTTTTCAAGTACAAGTGACCGATGCCGGAGGGGGGATGGGGGGGGGGGTGTGATGTTTAGTGAGTCCTTGCCTGTAGCTGGCGCTACCCTGCAGCAGTTTAACACCATGGTAAATCATGAGGATCACTACCTGTTTTGACAATGAACCCACGAGCATGCCTGGGTTTTTCACCAAAACTTCACTGGTTTGGAAATACTTCAAAATTGACGAGGATGAACCACACATGCAAACTTTGCGGCACAAGACTCGCGAGAGGCGGAATGAAGAGTGCATCGTTCAGTACTAGCAACTTGCTAAAACACCTCAGGGCTAAACATGACAATGAAAACCAGGAGGTCGAAGCTGCCTTGAGGGAAAAGAGCAAACACCAGCAGCCAACTTTACAACAAACTCTGCAGGAGACGGAGAAGTTCAAATAACATGGGCACTCGCTGAAATGATTGCACTCGCTAACTTACCGCTTTCATTTGTGGAGAACGTGGGATACCGACGATTCAAGGTTGTTGAGCCCAAATATGAAGTGCCATCTCGAACTACAATCGTGAGAAGTGCGATGCCACAGGTACACGACGATGTTAAAAACATGTTAGAAGCTTGTTGTGTAGCGCTCCGGTTGTTAGCTTCACCACTGACATTTGGAGCAGCAACGTAAATGCCCTGTCGCTAATAAGCCAGACCGCACGGTGGCTCGATGATGACTTCAGACTTCATTGTGTCATGCTGCATGCGAAAGAGTTGAGTGGATCACATACTGGACATGCAATTGCAGTAAAATTTGAAGAGCTGCTCGACACATGGAATATTCCCAAAGAATCCGTCCACGTTGTGTTGCGAGACAACGCGAAGAACATGATAAAAGGTATGGAGGAGGCTGAATTCCCCAATCTCCCGTGTGTTGCGCATACGCTTCAGCTGGCTGTGAACGAAGGGCTGGTTGCATAAAAATCTGTATCTGATGCCGTCACCATAGGACAAAAAATAGTTGGTCATTTCCAACATTCTCCATCGGCCTACTCAAAGCTTCAAAACATCCAAATAGACATGCACAAGCCAGTAAAAAGACACAAAATGTACCAGCCCGCTGGAATAGCACATTGTATTTGATGCAGTCTCTCATTGAACAACGTTTATTGTACAGAAAGACAGTCAAGCTTTTGGAACCATTTGAAGAGCTAACCAGGCAGGTACGGTGGCCCTGAAGTGCAAAACGCAAAAACAAAAAAACTGACAACTGCAAATCAAAAAACACAAAAACAAAACACCACAGCAAATAAAAAATCACACCGACAAATAGGTAAACACAAAAACAAATCAGAAAACACAAACACAAAAGGAGATAAACAACAAAAAGGTAATCGCAAACAAATTAAAAAACACAAACACAAAATGCGAAACAAAACAACAAAAAGCGATCGCAAGCACAAATCAAAAAACACAAACACAAAATGTGAAACAAAACAAAAAGCGATCACAAGTACAAAATCAAAAAACACAAACACAAAATGTGAAACAAAACAACAAAAAGCAATCGCAAGCATAAATCAAAAAACCCAAACGCAAAAACCGGAACAAAACAACAAAAAGGTAACCACAATTACAAATCAAAAAACACAAACATAAAATACTAAACAAAACAACAAACAAGTAATCACAATTACAAATCAAAAAACACAAACACAAAATACGACAAAACAATAAAAAAGTAATCACAATTACAAATCAAAAAGCACAAACACAAAATACTAAACAAAACAACAAAGAAGTAATCACAATGATAAATCAAAAAACACAAACACAAAATAGGACAAAACAATAAAAAAGTAATCACAATTACACATCAAAAAACAAACACAAAATACGACAAAACAATAAAAAAGTAATCACAATTACAAATCAAAAAACACAAACAAAATACTAAACAAAACAACAAAAAAGTCATCACAATTATAAATCAAAAAACACAAACACAAAATACGACAAAACAATAAAAAAGTAATCACAATTACAAATCAAAAAACAAACACAAAATACGACAAAATAAAAAAAGTCATCACAATTACAAATCTAAAAGCACAAACACAAAATACTAAACAAAACAACAAACAAGTAATCACAATTACAAATAAAAAAAACACAAAATATTTAACAAAACAACAAAAAAAGTCATCACAATTATAAATCAAAAAACACAAACACAAAATACGACAAAACAATAAAAAAAAAGTAATCACAATTACAAATCAAAAAACACAAACACAAAGACCAGAACAACACAACAAAAAAGTAATCACAATTACAAATCAAAAAACCGGAACGACAAAAAGGTTACCGCAAACACAAAACGAAGTATCGTAACATTAAGGACCTATCGTAACATTTTCCTAACTGAAGGAGTTGGTAGGTGGGGGGAGGGCCGGAGGAATCATACTCACGACTGATTGGACGAGAGGAGAGGGACAACTTGATTGGACGTAACATTTTCCAAATGGAAGTAGTTGGTGGGTGGAGGGAGGGGTCTCTAGTGGAGCACTTCCTTGTTGTTCCTTGTTGCATGTTACTTTTTTACTAAGCCTAAAAGTAACTATAACACTAAACATAACCACAGTCTTACCTCAAACTAACGTTAAGTAGTATTACTTTTTGAGTATATTTCGCTTTTTTAACTAAGACAGCTGTTGGCGCTTTCGTCACCACCGGATACACGTGACCCCATTTGAACACCAATAGTTGTAGTGCAGCGCCACCGAATGGCGAATGTAACGTAATTGCAGTACATCGTGTCTCATATGCCGTATGTAACAGAAACTATTTTTAACAAGCTATCTCCAGAGCTGAAGAGATTTATTAATGTGCTATGTATAGCACATTTGATACACAAGGCAACTCAATGTGCCTCTTCAAATGCATGTAAAAGCATTAACAGACAGAACAACTCAAGACATTCACAGAGCAAAGAGAACAAAAGTAGCTTATAAAAATTACTCCAAGAATTTAGGATGACATTTAATCACATTTGCAACCAAAAGAATTCTAGACAAGTTTTTAACCTGGTTTTCAAAACATTTATACTTGGACTGAATTCACTTCCGATGGCAACTTATTGCATTTACATGCACCATAACAACTAAATACCGCTTCACCATGTTTTCTTTGAAGCTTGGCCCCGACTAATTCATCTGCAGACTTCAGAGTTCTACTGAGTATATATTCAGTAATCATTTCCTGAATGTTTTCAGCACCAAAACCATTCAGTGATTTGTATGCCAGAAGCAAAATTTAAAGATCGGGTCTTGAAAAGGGATTTCGGTGGCAGAAAATGCAGCAATCACTTGTCCTCCCCAAATGTTTTGACAAAAATAATCCCGCTACAAAACCAATTATTAATTAATATATTTACGAGAAAACTAACGAAAAAATTAAGTCAGTTAAGTGTAAGATGATGAAAAATAGAAGACTCAAGATTTTAATTGGATTCTTGCAAAATAATCAGGCATAATAGGGTGTTCGCAGCCATTGCGCTAAAACTCATAAACAGGGGTAACAGAAGGAGTCATATTTGATGATTTTTAAAAGGTAATTTGCACTCTGATGCATTTGGATAACAGTTGGATGCGAGAGGGTGAAAAGGGTGGGCAGATCTAAATATGGCTAATAAAGCAGGTGACCTGCAGGTAAATCAGTGTGGCCTGCCCATTAGCGTCTAAATGGCTTTCTAAGCACTTTGTGGATGGAAGAGCGAACATGCTCTGAATAAATAAACAATTCAAACGGTGCAGCATGCAAGTTGGATTGTGCTGGCGGAGACCTCAAATGCTGCTAATTTTGTTCCGTTTCTTTCTTGGAAGAAAAAAGTCATACTTATGTATACTGAGCTATACAATATGATCAACATTTAAAATAATATATATACTATATAGTACATTGGCACAAGTGGTAGTACGTCCGCCTTACAGTTAAAAGGTCTGAGTTTAAATTTCACCTCATCTCTTTCTGCTGCATTGTTGTGTGCTGAGAGGGTTGAATCCCAAAACACAGACACAAATAAGGTTTTAACTATTTATTCACATAACTTGACTAAACTTAAAGACAACGAGAATGCATCGAGAATCACGACACGCAAAGCCCCCCTTGGGCAGCGGAGAAGCACAGCGAAACAGTGAGCAATAATCCGGCAAAACACACACAATTCTCAGACCCTTATATAGACAGTCAATCAATCTCATTGGTTGTGGCTAGACATGTGAGTACCAGTACTGACATGGAATTCTCTGATTGTCTGTTGACCCCCGTAACGTGATTACAGATTCTTGACATCATATACATTACATAGTATTACAGATCGTCCTAGACATCACATAGCATTAAAGATTCCTGACATCACATAGTCCAGACATCATATAGCCTAAAACTAGTTGAAACTGGATGCTGTTACATCAATACCAAAACAGACACGTAACGGGTCATGAACTCTACTCAAACTTAACCCAGACGTGACCCCAGACATGAGACAAGAGCAAAACATTAATCCTGCATGACCAGAGTCATGACATGCATAAGAGTAGTCAAGTATTTTGGGTTCTGCCAAAAGTAAACTATGACTCCGACTTTTGTGTTGGGGATGCTAAGCCGTCAAAACCATCAGCTTATAACTGTGATTATGTTTACATTAAGATGTAATGTGGTGTTGGGAAATTGGAATTTTGGGGCTATGTGTGTAACTTTACTATAAGGGCTCTTTGTGCAGTTTGTCACTTTTTTACTCACAACTGCCACCTTTGGCCCAAAGAGTAACTGCAACATCTGTGTCAGGTTCATTCATGGTGTGTGTGCGAGTAAATGCACGATCTTAAGTGCACGATAGGTAAAAGATAAGACAAGATAAAAGCTGATAGGTGCAGTTAGAGTAAAACAGTCGGGGCTCTTCGTACTCATCTGGGCATTGGTGGAGCATGCATAATGTAGAAAAAGCTTTAATATTATCTTTTTAAACGGCACAATGCACCTTTAAATTAGGTACTAATTACTTTGGTTATTCATAAGATACAACCAAGCTTCTTGCCTGTGATGATTTATATGTTTATCTATGAAGAATTAATCGATCATAAAATTATTAGCGTTCCGGTGTAAGTATGGATGAAATGAATTAGTTTACCGAAAAACCATGATAACATTTCAAACAGTTAGTATTGCTGGTTCAAATCTTAATTATTGTCAATAACTTACCGCAAAAGTTACTGTAATCGATTATTAAAATAACCGGAAATTGTAGCTTTATCTAAATGAATCACTGTCTTATTCAATCATTTCCATGGGGTCTTGCTTACATGAGCGAAGGTTGTTGCTACAGTGGTACCTCTACTTACGAACGTCCCTTCATACGAAATTTTCAAGTTACGAAACTCCTCAACAGGAAAATATTGCCTCTTGTTACGAAACAAGTTTCAGGATACGAAAGGTAAAACTACAGTATGGGCCGCTACTCGCAGCTCCCAGAGTTTCCTGAACACAACATACTTACAGCTGCTCTGCCATTGGCTATTACTGGCGTCTTCCTGGTATCCTATTGGCTAAGAGGGACCTGTACCGTATATGACCATAGATACATGCCTCGCCGTCGTACCGGAAGTTTCCATGAAGTTTCAGAATTTGTTTAAAAGAATCGCCCAGAAAAAGTGTTCACCAGTCGGGCGTTTGCTCACTATGATGATGTTTGCCTTGGACATTTTCGAAGGATTGTTAAAAAAAAACAAAAAAACAAGGGCTCCAGGTGGAGGATTGGAACCATCACTTGCCTTAGGGAGATGATGTGCGGCGTGAGAGCGTGAGCGATAAATAAAAAAAATAAATAAATAAATAAAATAAAAATAAACAAGATTGTTAAAAAACGAACATCATTGGATCAGTTCTTTACAAAACACCAGGCAAAAACACAGAGAGAACATGAATCAAAAACGGCAAAAAACGAAGAGGCCCGCAGTTAAAAAGGTAAATGAGCATCATTTTTATTCTTTACTCTATTCTTTATTCTTTATATTACCGTATTTTTCGGATTATAAGTCGCAGTTTTTTTCATACTTTGGCTGGGGGTGCGACTTATACTCTGGTGCGACTTATGTGTGAAAATATTAACGCATGATTATATCATTTCAAGTTATTTTCACACTAAACCGCAAGAGGGCGCCCTAGGCCTGTGTTGATAATTTCAACATTGCTGGTAGAAGAGTAAGCGGCGCATCGCCTACCTCCCGAGTTGGGGGAGTTGTTTAAAAGTGACACCGGTTTAAAAGTGACACCGAGGAAGATTTCATTGGATTTAGTGATTTGGAGTTAAACTGATAGTTTGGTAAATTTGTTAGCATGTTCTTTATGCCAGAGTTATATGAATAACTTTTAGTGATGGGAACATAATTCACTCACAGCATGTTGGGACGAAGGGAGAGTTCCGGGTGGGAAGGTTTTGTTATGTGGAAAAGGGGAGTTAGCCTTCAAGCTGAGTGGGGAGTTGCTGTTAAAAGACCTCAGATGCTGATGTCAATAAAATACCAGCCTTTGGCTCCGTGTTTCAACACTCCGCCTCCGACTCCCGTCACTGCTCGCTACAAACTCTTAATATGTTACGTCGTTACTGACATTACCAGGCATGTCAGTCATGTAACGTTAGTATACAGTACACTTATTCAGCCTGTTGTTCTCTATTTTATTTCATTTTAAATTGCCTTTCAAGATGACATATATGTTTTTGGTGTTGGATTTTATCAAATAAATTTCCCCCAAAATTGCGACTTATATAAAGTGCGACTTAGATATGTTTTTTCCTTCTTAATTTTTTGGCTGGTGCGATTTATAATCCGGAGCGACGTGTAATCTGAAAAATACGGTATGCACAACTCTCATTTATTGTGCAATAATCTTATTGTAACATGTTTTGATGCATTTTTATGCTTTATAAAACATTTATGTCTGAATTTTGGGAGGCTTGGAACTGATTAGGGCATTTACATGGAAAATGCGTCTCTACTTACAAAATTTTCTACTTAAGAACTTTCTTCCAGAACCAATTAATTTAAGTAGAGGTACCACTGTATTTACAATTAACAATGGCAAAAAGTTGCAATGGGTTTTAATTTTTTAACTGGTATTCAAACTAAAACATATTTTGTTAGATTGTTTTGTGTTGCATTTCGTCAACACTCTAAACCCTGATCATTTTGTTCATGATAATCATGATACCATTTCATCTTTATTCTGTGTGTTGTGCTACTCACACTCCAAAGCTCGTTCGCCCTTCTGAGTGTGTCAGTTCGAAATGATTGCAGACAGTGAAAACAGGATGAGACAGAGCAGATTATATGGCAGCCTGGTGTTTCCACTGGGGGTCTTCCCTGCTGGGCTACATGGTTCCAGCTCCCTTTGTCTGCTGTTAACCCTTGAAATCCTGTGGAAGAACCCATTCAGGAATGTGTCACACACCCCAGGGATGCTTTTTGTGGGGAATAATGACCTCAAAGGTTTTACAGAGGATTGCCACAGTGATACTGCATCAAAAAAATTCAAGACAACTAACAACACCAATAAGAGAGTTCATTTTGTTGTCATTAATCAAACCCTGGATAATGAGCTTGAATGAGCTTGAGTAGATGATCACAAAACCAGAAAGAGAAACAAAACTTGAATCTGCAGTATGCAGGTCAAAATGTAATTTAAAAATTAATAAAGAAGATTTTAATATAAAATATTGACATAGAGTCATACAATAACTTGATTGATTGATTTTTATTCGCACATGGACAAAAAGACAACGTTTAAAAATATAACATTAAAGTGTGCAGGAGAGATCAGGAAACCCATATCAGGTTTATAAAAAGATTCACCTCAGACATAATCTTCATATTCAGTATACACATTCAGTACAGAAAGAAATATAAAACAGTATATATAAATACACTTAAATACACCAAGAGCATTCAAAAAAGGACTTTATAAGAATTCTAATTAAAAAAAATAAACTATAATGTATCTATTACCACAACTCTATTAGGTCAATGCACATAACTTTCGCTTAGTAAACATATTTTGAGTTTGATTTTGAAGTTATTTAATGATGTTGACTGAGCGGATATTTTGATATATTTATTCCATATCTAGGCCTCCCGATATCTTATTGAAACCTCACAGAGACACGTACGGCACAATGGAAGATGTAAGCGATTTGCATATCTTGTATTCCTTCCTGGGTAATTTTATCCAGGACACAATTTAAGATGGAATAAAACTGGGGCTGTCAAAGTTAAAGCGTTAATAGATTAATTAATCACAGAAAAATGTCGCATTAATCACGTATTAACGCATATTAATCGTACAATTTTTTTTTTTTTACCGCACTTGAGCCTTGAACGTAACCGCGGATGGTTCCAATGAAGGCTGCGCAGATCAGTGATAAGGTCAATGTACGGCATTCCCTACACCTGTTGTTCCAAAATGAGCGGGGTGACTTTAGTTGGTGTGCTCGGTGGTAAATTTCGCTTTAAAAAACACCCCGACGGGACTTTAGATAAAACAAAAGTAATTTGCGTTTAATTAATAATTGCTGAATTGCACCCAATTGATATGATGCTGTTACCTTTTGAGCAATACACACATGCATGCAATTGCGTACATACATTTAATCAATGTGTGCAAATGACATTCAGATAATAAAATGCGTTAATGTCAAAATATTACGGTATTTTGTATTTATTTTATATGAGGCGAATACGCAAGTTTAGCTGATTAATCGTGATTAATCAAAATTAAAAAGTGTGATTAATCAGATTAAAAATTTTAATCGTTTGACAGCACTAAATAAAACTAACCTGTATCTGTATCTAACCTGTAACCTGTATCGACTGTATCTGGAGGTTTATAAATGCAACCTATGATGACACATTCACCATTTAAAGGGATACTTTATTTATTTAGCCATTTTTGGCAGTCAAACAATATTTTGCCTATTATAAATTTGATGTTTTCATTATTTTTCACGTACAATTAGTACCTTTAAAAAAAGATTTTGTAACTTGCTGTCGACTGAAAATGACATCACAAGTGCTCAGGTAACCAATCACGGCTCAGCTTGTGAATGTCACATGACCAAATCTAGAAAACAGGTGAACTATGATTGGTTACCTGAGCCCTGGTGATGTCATTTACAGTCGACAGCAAGCTGCAAAATGTGTTTTTAAAAGGTACTAATTGTACGTGGAAAAATAATGAAAGTATCAAATTAATTATAGACAAAAGATTTTTGACATTTTATTGCTATAATGGGCTAAATAAGTGAAGTATCCCTTTAAACTGTTACAGGAGGGCATTTCAAGAAATAGAGATTCAACAGCATCACATTCATATTTAAGGAAAAGATCATACCTTTGCTCAAATAAATAATCACAGCGAAGATAAATAGATACACCACCGCCAGATCTCAACTTTCTACAAATATGCAGGGCATTATAATTTGAGATATCAAACAAGGATGTTAGATTTATGTTTGAGCAAACACAAAAAATGACATTGTGAAACTTCATGAGCCACGTGAAAAAACTAGACATTACCTTAAAACACAATCTTTTATGCTAATTTTCTTAAGTTGTTATGTTTCTGGGGGTAGACAAAAGTTGGAACCAAATGCAGGGAAGCAAAAATGCAGGATGTAAAAAAATAATAATAAAATAAATATTAAAATAAATAAATAAATAAATAAATAAATAAATAAATAAATAAATAAATAAATAAATAAATGAACTTGGTATCTAAAATGCTAAATTAAGTCCCAAACAAATCAAAACAAAGTGGGAACATGAGTGGCCGAGAGAACTGATTGACGAGAACAGCTGTAAACTGAAACCGAACCAGAAGACAAGACATGAAGGTGGAACAAAAGAAAACAAGAATCACCATGAAACAAACTAAAAATAATCTGAACAATTTTATATATATATATATATATATATATATATATATATATATATATATGTATATATGTGTGTGTGGGGGGGGGGGGGGGGGGGGGGTGTATAAAATATATAACTTGTTCAGCTCGAACAACAGAGCAGACACTTTAGCCCAAGCATGCACAATCCATTCATAGACTGTGGGGTAACTCGCTAATTATTTGTCACTAATTTCTTTGCGACAAATAAAAACTTCCTGCAAACATCTTTGCAACCTTTTGAAACCTTTTACGAACCTTGATGATCCCAAAAATCGTTTGCAAGCATTCTTAACTCAGTGAGATACCAGCTATATTGGCCTTCAACTTTGTAACAAAGGCCGAGATCGATATTTGTCAAAATGCCAAATATCAGTCTATCCCTAGTCTGCGTCAACCAAGAATGGGCTGTACAAGTACCGGTAAGTACCGAGCAGGCACGTGAACTCAATGCAACTGTTTGCGTCTATAAAAGATAGAAAACATGTTCACTGAGAGAGAGTTCAATTATTCTGCAGTAACAACACAAATGATTTACGATGCAGACCTCTGCAACTAAACCATCAAGCCAATGGCAAATTACCACTATAAAAATAAAACGCGATGTGATTGGGTCAGCAAGGCTAGAGCACAAAATGACTGTGCGTGTATTTATACATGGTGCACCAATGAAAAGGGAATGAGGTCCAGAAAACCAATTAATGTCCATCCACCGTCAGAGAGCATTCAGAGCAAGTATGTGTAATGTTGTGTCTTGATGAAGTTCTGATGAAGAGTTAACACAAGCATCTCTGATAAGCTTCATGATCTTTGCACATTAAAAGCATAAAGATGATACCTGGAGATGAGCGCAATGCTCGAATGCCAACCAAGCTGAGCGATAACAGGTGAAAGAGGAAAAAAATTAATAAAAAATCAGAACCAGCCAAAGCGCCGCTTAGGAAGGAAATGGAGCCAGTTAAGGACAATGTGATGTCGTGTAGCCTGATAAATGGCACAAATGCGGCACCTGAGTGAATGCGAAGAGCACAATAAAACCTGCACAATTAAGCACCATAAGTTCAAGTTGGATTTTTTTTTTTTTTTTTTGTCAAACACACTAATACGCCCTCCTTCAAGCAACACACTTTTTCACTTTGAGAGCACTTCACTCTTGGGCCTTGCTCATATTCTAGTCAAAAGTTCCAAGGTTGATCCCCCACGCCCACACACACACACACACACACACACACAAACACACACCCAATATATATTGCAATCATAATTTCAATTTAAGAATATTTTGTATTAGCTGTTCATTGAGGAGTTTTTTATAAATTGAACTAGATGTGTTTTCTTTTAAATTGGTGTCAGGGGAAATTACAGTAAAAATATTTGTTCAGTATTTAAAAAACAAAACAAAACAAAAAACAGGAAACTGAAACAGATCTGACCCAAAATTTAGAACACATCAATAGAGCAATTTTCAGTGGATTTTCTTGAGTTGAAATCTGCATTGAGATCATACGTGGGAATTCCTGGACGGTGAATAAAAGGGCTGCCTGTCTGGATGCTGCACCACTGATCCTTCTCCCTGTTTCCAGTGCTTTTGTTGTTGAAGATTTGACAGTTGATTTGGACAGTTTGAGACGGAAGAAACATATTCATTCTGATCTTAATGCAAATTCAAACAGACACATTTCCCACATGAAACGGTGACTCTTGTGATGACAAATTTACAATGCGAAAGGTGAAAAAAATATTCTTTTAAAAATAATAATAGGTAATCAAATGCAGAGATGCTCAAACATTCAGATTATTGTCTGAAACTCCAATAAAGTGAGGGTCAGCTATTTTCAATCAGATTGCAAATTGCTTCCTTGTGGCATTTTTTTTTTTTTTCGAATAGTGAAAAATGGTGTGGGGAAAAAAAAAAATTCCGAATGTGTAGTTTTAGAAGATTCTCACTTGCTGTTTGATCCAGTCACATCAGCCCCCCAAGCAGGCGAAGTCAACCATAGACTTTCCCACGGTCTAAGAGCAAATCCAGCACCCTGAGCCCTTTCTGAGGGCCGACCATCTGTCCGTTGTGTGTTCGGGGGGAACGTGTCAGCTACACAAGCAAACTCAACGTTCCAACACGCGCCTCCCTCATGAAAGAAAGCCCAACACATCCATTCAAGTCTGCACGCACTGCTTGTGGCCAAACACAAACACCACAACAGATTCTTGGAATAATTTCGCAGCTTGCTTAAAGCGGTTGTTTTAACAAAGTTGGTCAAATATTAATCACAACAATACATTGTTGTAAAAGTAGAAAGAGATCTCAACAAAGGATTTCCTCTTATAAACCTTGACCTTTGCTCCCTCTGATGATAAATCATCAGTACTGCTGAACAATTCCAACAAAAATAAAGACTAAGATAAAAATAATAATAATAAGATAAATTAAAAATACTCCCCCTATCTCAAAAAATATGGGGGAAAAAAAAAAAAGGATTTTCTTTCTCTGCAGATCCCCAATTTGCATTCCGCCGTTTTTGTGTCATTTTATTCCTCCTTTCTGACTCGGCTGCTGGTGGATAAGATGCTTGCTCCGGCCTGACACGTTTTTAAAATGCATGACATTGCCTCTGTGGGAGCATGAGAACGGAGCCTTCTCAATTGTAGGCTCCCCATACCCGGCCCGTAACCATGGAAGCAGATGCTTGCCCTCCCAAGCCCTCCTTACCTCCTGTCGACCGCGGGCTGTGCGCCGCCTCGCCAGTGAAAAGAGGCCGTGCGCGTCTTTCTCCCGGCTCTGCCCGAACTTGCCCCGCTCCCTCAAAAGGACCCATTGAACAGGTCACCGGTCTAGACTTGTTTGCACGGTCCAGGGAGCAGCCTTGATGTAACCCTTGCTCTCCTCTCTCTCTCTTTCTCTCTCCGCCAGCGACAGCGGCCGCCCCAGCGACTGCAGACTGCGGAGGGGCGGCGGAGGGGGGACATTATGGGAGACGCTCGCTTGAAAAGGAACCCGTACGATTTTGCCATTGTGCCTTTTCATTCATCGATCGAATGAATATCGAATCTTCTATCCCCGTGTGTGTGAAACGGATAGCTTAGCGAGGAGTTTGCCCTCCCCTCCTTACAAGGCCGGGTTGGGGCCCTGGGCTCGGATATTTACGCAAAAATTGTGAATAGTGTTTTGTTTTGTTTTTTTCACCCTTCTTTTATAATTTATAGTATCTCAATTTTAATCGCTCTTGATATTTTTAATTCGTACAGATTGAGTAGCAAAACTAGATTTGTTAATTTTATGAGCCGTTTGACATCAAAAAAATGTAATTGATCCATACCGGTGTTGTATAAAATATAATTAGGATTGTTTAAATATACACCTTTAGTTCTAGGAAATATTAAATATAAATGATTAAACTATATTACCACAAATTGTTTTGCAAATATAAACAATTGAAAACAAATAATACAATCCATACTATTGAAGTAATCTAATTGAAATGTTGTGAAATTAAACAGAGACAAGGATGAAGGTTTTGTAAAAGGTGAGACGATCAATGTCAGCATATCGCTATTGTTCAAACAAGCATGAGGCCATGAATAAGATAAGTAGTCACCTTACATTCATAAAGCAAAACTCATTTTGTACTATAGTTTAAATAAGCTTGTATGGATTTAAACTCACTTCCAAGACCATTTCATTGTTATTAAATTTATTGTTATTCTTCTTGATATAAATAACAATTAAACCATCCCAACTTACATGTTCAGATTCTGTGATTAATCCCAAAATGAAATGGATTATTACAATGCTATTGACGCAGTCTGAGGAGCGCTGCTATCCGTTGTGCTGTATGTGACGGTTTGCTATGCGGGGGCCAATTAAGGAGGCAGAATTAGGAACAATGCGGGCAGAAAAAGAGCAAATTCAAAGGCAGAGGAAGGAAAGCAAAGGAAGCGGTGAAGTAAGAAGGCAAAGTGTGTGTGTTGGGCTGCTTTGCGGAGCTGCTTCCACACTGAATAGCAGGCCTGTCACTGAAAATCTGCAACAACTACATGCAGGACAAAAACAGCAGAGACAACGAACAGAAAGTGTGGAGGGATGTTTTGTAGAACAAGATTGCCGTTTAAACAACTTGAACCAAGCAATGTTGACAACAATAACGTAAACAATATGGTCTCAAGTCAAAACACTATAGCTACACTTGGGAATTATATCGATATTTTTGATGATGATTTCTGATTACAAATTGCTTCAGTGTTTGTGATTGTTGTTATTGAGTAAACTACAACAGAAATACTCATGTTTTGTATAAAACAAGAGAGGGGGAAAAAAACATTTTGGAGACACTTGCTTTTCATTGGCCATCAATGCAATGGTCTAACGCAGTGGTGTCCAAACCACGGCCCGGGGGCCATTTGCAGCCCACCGTCCGTTTTTCAGTGACCCGCGACATATGCTAAAATTTGACTCAGTTCAAATAAAATAAACAAAACAAAAATGTTTGGAGATGGTCAAAGTAAGAAGGGAGGGTGTCAAAAAGAGGTGCCATTAAATGTTATTTTAGTTAACGAAAACTAATGAAATAATTAAAACTAAAATTCAAAAAACAATTTGTTAACGAAATAAAATAAAAACGAAAATGCTTTTTAAAAAACAAAAACTAACAAACTAAATTTTATGTTTACAAAACTAACTAAAACTAACTATAATTATAGCAAACTTATCCTTCCTTTTAGTCTTTGTTAATTGAATGCATCAGCCTTTGGGGATGATTTCAAATGTGATTTTTAGTAGATTTATTTTGATAAAAACCAGAATAATGACACTTGAAAGTATGTCACACAGAAGTGACGTCATCTAGCAGGAGCCAATAGAAAAGCACTTTCAGATGACATCACTCCCATTTGGTGATTTTTAAATATTGTGCACAAGTCATACACATTAAAAAAAAAAAAAAAAAAAAACAACCTAACACTAATATTGAAACTAACTAC
This sequence comes from Festucalex cinctus, assembly GCF_051991245.1. Lineage (NCBI taxonomy): Eukaryota > Metazoa > Chordata > Actinopteri > Syngnathiformes > Syngnathidae > Festucalex > Festucalex cinctus. Next base: position 21,332,903 of record NC_135428.1, read on the forward strand.
ACTAAAACTAAGCATTTATTAAAGAACTAAAACAGAACCACCCTGAAAACTTATTCAATCAAACTAAACTTAAAAAACAAAACTCAAAACTAAATAAAAACTAAAATAAAAATTCCAAAACTATAATAAACCTACTGCCATATTACAAATAAATTGGTTTATGTACTGTAGCATTTTTCTCAATATGCAAAAGCACAAATAAATTATTTGTACAATTTTTAGGACTAAACACAATTTCTCTTCATAACATTATGTGGCCCTTGCGTCCTTCTGATTTTCTGTATGTGGCCCTCAAATGAAAAAGTTAGACCCCTGGGCTAATGGTCCAAAGTCGAACAACTCAAGCCAATAACAATCAGAATATGGAACATCCATCGTTGCCATGGCAATGGTAATGACAGACACAGTTATAACATGACCAAATGTGCCAAATGTTTCAAGTGGCACAAGCAACATCCCTCAGTCATTCTACTTGCAAACCACAAGCAAAGTGCTATGTCTCAATCGCACACATCATTACAAGGTAGCCAAGCAAACAAAATACAAGACAAATCGTAAGCAATGAGATGTTCCAGTCACACTCCGAGAAAGTAAACTGTGACGGCAAGAAATGTGACAGACGCACAGAAACTACATTCAGACATGACTGTCACAGCATTCCGACTCATCCAAATTCTTACTTACTACTTCTTTGGAAATTTAGAGCGTCAAAATGTGTGTTTAATGGCCGCTATGCGAAAATTCCTTCGCAATTGGAACTAATGAAATTCCTTGTGGGTCAAGGTCACACATTTGGAATGAAATGGAGAGATTAGGCCTATAAATAATAAATATATATTACCAAATTAAAAATTAAACTGATAAAACGTGAGAACAATCTTCAATTTCAGCGATTACAAATTGGTGGTGAAGAAAAGGCCTGTGGTTACGATGACATGAAATGTAATTAGTGTGAAAGGTTCAATCACATTCCCAACAGAAAGGTCTTTCTCTTAAAAAAAAAAAATAATTACAAAAAATCCTGCTCAAAATACTGTAAATCAACATATCATGCTAAATTACGAAATCACGTACACTGCATTCACTAAAACTACATTGACTGTCAGTTTTACTTGATGATTACAGTGTGTCGTGGGGTCACATGGATGGTGCAGCCAAAACACGCACCTGTTTAATGATTGGCTGTTGGCGCATCACTCCTAACCGATTAGCAAGGGATACTGTGAGCTTTTATGAATCTGGGCGGGATCATGTTCATACAGACAAACTTAAAAATCAAATGCTTTAGTGTTGCTTTAATGTTATTTATATGTCGTGATTCGAGGTGCAATAATTAATAATTACTCGATTATGAAATTAATCACTAATTATTTTGATAACCGATTAATCGTTTAGATGTCGTTTTTTATTTAAAATTGGCCAAATGCACAGACTTTCAGCTCCTCACCAGTTAAATATTCTCCAATTTCTGTTATCCTGATTAACTTGTTTTGAACCTAAATAAAACAACAGCTTTTACTATGGAAAACATAATTAATAATTATATCATAATTAATTTATACTTGTGCACTGTCAATTTTAAATGTGCTGTTTTTGAAAATTGGATGGAAATTTAGGCTTCTTAAAAAAATCTCATCCATTCATCGATTAATCACAAAAATAATGGACAGATTAATCGATTACAGTGCTGAAACAATCCCTAGAAGTGAGCAGTATTAAATTGAATAGGGATGGCCGACTACTGATACCAAACATCATATCGGGCCGATGCTGTTTTACGATCAGGAAATAGAAATGATAAAATTGTCATTAATTTAAGGCATTTTTAAGGAAAAATGCTATATTGATGTAGAGGTCCTTCTTTAAAATTATCTGTCATTGGGTTAATTTTAGGGCGGCACGGTAGTCGAGTGGTTAGCACGTCCGCTTCCCAGTTCTGAGGTCTCCGGTTCGAGTCCAGGCTCGGACCTTCCTGGGTGGAGTTTGCATGTTCTCCCCGTGCCCGCGTGGGTCTTCTCCGGGTACTCCGGTCTCCTCCCACATTCCAAAGACATGCATGGCAGGTTAATCGGGCGCTCCGAATTGTCCCTAGGTGTGCGTGTGAGTGTGGATGGTTGTTCGTCTCTGTGTGCCCTGCGGTTGGTTGGCAACCAGTCCAGGGTGTCCCCCCGCCTACTGCCCAGAGCCAGCTGAGATAGGCGCCAGCAGCCCCCGCGACCCTTGTGAGGAATAAGCGGTCAAGAAAATGGATGGATGGATGGATGGGTTAATTTTAAGCATCAAAAGTACAAATGATATTAGCATTGGTGACTGCTCAAGAAATGAGTACTCTTACTGGTTCCGGTCTGGGAAAAAAAGTAGTATAGCAAATCTCTAGGTAAAGGAATCACAATGTCTAGTTTTTGGAGTGAGCTAAAAACAATAGAAGAGCTGAGAGATTGTAAACAGCTCTGAATTGCAGCGTCTGTGTATCACATCACAGCAGGGATGCTGTCATCCGAGTCAAACATTGCGCTTTGGAAGTTGCTTTTGAAGGTGAATTGCAACAAAGGCCCCTGCACCATAACCATTAGTCAAAGCACTGTTTAATTAGGTGTAGAGCAACAAATCCTCCCTATTCAGCGGCAGGAAACTTGCGATGTCAGAGTGGTGTTTTGGTGCTGTGAAAGACCCCCGTCATAACACTAGAGGAGTGCCCCCTCCCTCACAAAAACATGCACTAATTCAACGAAGGCCTGTGTGTGTGTTAACAAGCCAACTGTCTGCTTCTCTAAGTGATTGTCTTTTCAATAGGTGCTAATGGCGAGACAAAGCAGCATGTGCGCACACACTGAGGCCCTCCCACATTTTTGCTTTTTATGGACTCACACTGGAGAAGGTAGAATCGCACTTGGGTTATCTAAATGTAAATTCAGAAGCCAACAGGAATAAATAAGGGTCCATCCATCAATTGTCTGAAACGTTTATACTCACTGAACGTTAAAATTATTCCAACAAGTGCAGCAAATCATTTAAAAATAATTATTATACCTAAAATGTTATTTTTATGTATTTACTTCAATATTACCTCCTTTATTTCATGAAATAATTTTTTTTTGAGGCAAAAAAACAACAACAAAAAACTACAAAATAAGTTCCGCCACGTGCGTATATATGAAAGCCCCAGTAAGTGAGTTTTGAATATGCGTGTTAGACTCAGCTAATAATGCTGACGGCCAAAAAGCAGCACATCCACCGAAGCAAATCGTGTTTGATGGATCCCTGCTGTTAGATCCGACCACAGCAGACTGGTCTGGGTGGCCCTTTGTGTCAGAGACACTCAAAGAAGGAAACACGCTCCAATTTTATTAGAAATGGGACTCGCCTTTACAATAACAATTTCCACACAACATAAAAGCAAATCATTGTCATTTAACCGTGGACTGTGAAGTCGAAATGGAGAGAGAGAAAAAATGATATATTGGAAATTGTTCTAATAATTTGAAAATGGGTTTCTATTTAATAATGTGATTTGTTTTGGCTAAATGCAAAGAAATAATAGAAATAATTTCATTCTGGTTATGATTTAGTATTATTTTGGTAGAAGAAAGAAACATCTTTAACCTATCACATTATTTTGACGCTACAGTACATATTTTTTGCTGCACTGAAAAGAATCGAAGTTGTCTAAGTCAAATAGGGAGAATTAAAAAAATGGTGTGCTCCTTTTTAATTTTGCAGGTGAAATGAAGCATATTCAATTCCTTCTGGTCAGAGATTTGTGGCCGTGCAGTCCCTCCCTTTCAAGCCAGCTCAGGTTCAGTCCAAACACTTGCAGCATTCATGACCGGATCAAGTTGATGTGAGATTCTGTCCCTATTTTGCCCCACATTTCCATATGAATACAGGATATGCTAAAGAAAGAAAAGGAAAAAAAAAAACCAAAAAACAAAAAAAAAACAGTGACCTCGTCGTTGTTCCCGGCAGCTGCCACAAGGGTGAGGAAATACATTTGCAAGGAGCGGCTCGGACAGAAAAAAAATAAAAATAAAAAAATAAAAAAATAAAAAATAAGAGACGACTGATGCCAAAACAATATGAAAGTGACTCGGTCACACAATGTCTTCGCATCATCTCGCTGCATGCTCGCGTTTGACGACAGTCAAGGTCAATGCTGCGTTGCATCATATGAAACCATACAAATTGCAAAGTCATATTTCAAATGCTTTGCTATTCATGCAATGACTAGTTTTGCTGGAACTGTGATCAATTCTAAAATCGTTTTCATTTCATTTATTTTAGTCGTCCACATCACATTAGTTAGCAATAAGCAATATGATTCTCACTTTTAAACGTAAAACTGTGGACTCATTTATAGAATGAAAACAGAACAATAAACGAGGTATCACAAATTCTGGCTTATTTTGTATTAGAGCTGTCAAACAATTACATTTTGTAATCAGATAAATCACATCTTAGAATTTTGATTAATCATGATTAATTACTGACTTAAAAAAGCTTTTTTTCCCCAACATATTTTGCCCACTAAATTTGAAGCGCACCTGTTATGTGTTAATTTCTTTGACATTTAATGTTATGTCTTCAAAAATGTATATCCACTGCACACGCTCATCCTGCTTTTTCTAATCAATTCATCATTGCATAATTTTAAATGGGAAAAAAATGACCTATGGCATATGTAAACATTTATTAAATGCTTTACTTTAATGCATGTAGTTATGTTTATTGCTCAAAATTTCAACAGCTACCTTTAATGCAACCATCCACTTTCTGCTAGAAAGGATCATCTGCCGTCAAAATTAATAGTGTGATTAATCTGTGGTAATACAATGATTAATGCGATAATTTTTTGTGATTAATTAATTAGTTAACGCTTTAACTTTGACAGCACTATTTTGTATATAATGTACAGTCTCTAAAAGCTGAATTTTTTAGCAAAACTCCTCTCTAAAATTAAACAAATGAAATTAAAACATGGGCACAATGGTCACATTACAAAGCTCTGTAAAATGATTGGCTAAATTACATCTCTGCATTATCTTCTATTTATTTATTTTGTAAATTACATCTCCAAACATTGCATATAAAATAAATAAATAAGCATCTGTGGCTCTGAAACGTTAGCATATAGAAAAAAAACACAGCTCAAGAATTTCTGAGACAATTAAAGAGCCCCTGAATGATCAAATCACAAGTGACTTGGGTCCAGTCTGGGCCCAAGTCACCTACGGCCTCCTGCTACACGCAGGGACAATGTCGCAAGCTTCTATTGTTCCGCTCCATTGCTTGGTCAGTCGAACCTTTGTTCGCTCGATCTGTCTGAATGTGGACTTAAAAGCAAGAGCAACGGACGAGGGAGAAAGGGGTGGACTAAAAGAGCTCATTTCGGCGACTGAGCGCCAGGAGACCAAAGCTTGCTGCACTCACATTAGGAGGTCCAGTGCCTTCACAACAGCTGGCAGACACACGAAAGCCCCAATTCTTATTCACTGCCCCCCCCCTGCAGTGATGCCTGAAATAAATACGTTGATCTGCTTCCTCACTCAGCAGCAGTGAAAGAAATGGGGACTGCATGAACTTGAGTTGAGTCAACATAAAAACTGCCTACTTCATCTGATTTCATATTCTACAATACAGTCAAACCTCGGTTTTCGAACATAATCCGTTCCAGAAGGCTGTTCCAAAAGCGAATTGTTCGAAATCCGAAACAAATTTTCCCATTATAATTAATGTAAATAATTTTAATCGGTTCCAAAGTCTAAAAAAAACTTTTTCCAAGTTTTTAATTATTATTATTATTATTTATTTATTTATTTTTACTATTTTACACCATAAACTGCACTGTATACTGTTTACCATAAATAGAAAAGGGTAGAAATAGACACTGTTTTATTTTAATAGAAGATATCCTATCTAAAATGATGAAAAAAACCAAAACCAAAATGCACTTACAGTATTTCTTCAATCTTCATACATATATTAATTGTTTGCAGCTTTTGGTTTAAGTTTTTTGTGTCTGTATGGGTGTGTGTGTGAGTGTGAGTGAGAGTGTGTGGTTTCCTAAAGAAAGACAGAAAATAGGCCAATAAGTAAATGTATAAACGTAAGTTAAGGCACTCACATTAATAAACAAAGCAAATTAAATTAGCGCAGTTAATCTTGCGACATTTTGAACATCACTTACGTGCATCACTTACGGTACGTGCTCTTATTGTGAAACTAAATGGTGACACTTCCGGTTTCGGGCTTAGCAGCGCAACCTTACGACAAGAAGGTTACAGACAAGAAATAAGGACAACAGGACCCACCAGTCATTGACGCACACGCTAGCGCCAGACTTCCTGCTGCTATCGCTGCTGGCTAAGACTGATTCTTTTCAAGCGGCCACACGCACGAACGCGAGGGTAAGTTGTGTCACGTGAACTCGCTTTCCAATGAACAGACTACAAATTTTGCAAATTTGGATTCGATTCTATGGAATCAGAATCCTGCCAATACTCGAAACCTCGTAACCTCGGTTTGAAACCTTGTAACTTCGGTTTGAATCTCCGAAAACATTTTTGTATGACTGAAAACATGTTTTGAATCTCCAAAAAATTGTTTTGAATCTCCAAAAATTGTTTTGAATCTCCAAAAATATTTTTTGAATGACAAGGTTTCAAACCAAGGTTACGAGGTTTCGAGTATTGGCAGGATTCTGATTCCATAGATTCAGTTACGCAGTTAACAAAGTTGAACATATCAGACTTAAAGGGTCTGTCTGCCGGATTCACTCAGGAAAATGCACTTTTTAAATACAGGATGTACACTCTTTAACTTTCTCTCAGTCTACACATCTGCGTTTTTGTTAATCTTTTGTGGTAATTACGCAGAGCGGGGGGTGGCGTGCTGCAAACGGGGCCGGGCGAACGTGTCAGCTGCGTGACGTCACTCCCACGGCACGCACGGATTTTTTTTTTCTTCACTCACTCATTCACACACGTAAGCTTCTGTGAGTGAGTGAGTGAGTGAGTGAGTAAGTGAGTGAGTGAGTGAGTGAGTGAGTGAGTGAGTGAGTGAGTGAGTGAGTGAAAAAAAAATACAAAATCTGTGCATACTTTCAAATTGCCGCGGGAGTGACATCACGCAGCTGACACATTCGCCCGGCCCCGTTTGCGACACGCCATCCCCCGCTCTGCGATTGGCTGGAGGGTTGTAAATACTGGGGAGGTTTAGGACGAGATTACCACAAAAGATGAACAAAAACACAGATGGGTAGACTGAGAGAAAGTTAAAGTGTGTACATCCTGTATTTAAAAAGTGCATTTTCCTGAGTGAATCCGGCAGACAGTGTCATGATTGGGTTCTGTGCATGGCAGGTCTTTGTTTGTTTTTTTTCTCTTAGCAGGTCAGGCAGGTGGGTGTGGCTGGCATGAATGGATACACCTGGGCTCAATTACTTCATCAACCGTCCTCAATAAGAAGCTTGGTCTGCACACAGGCTGGTGCCAGAGAATTCCATCTCACATGTTAGTAACACGCAGTAGTTCCCTAAGCGTTGGTGGTTTTTTGCAATTTGCCTTATGTGACCACAAAGCCTTTTTTGACCTGTTTTTGCCCTGGATCTTTGTGTTTTTGTTATAGCTCTTCTTCATCAAGATTCTGCAGCCTGCCCACCCTCTCCCTGCCTGATTGCCTGCCTCCTGAGTTTTTTGTTTTTGGGATTTTGCCTGATATGGAGAGAAATTTGTGTCTTTATTTTCAATCAAACAAAAAAGGAATTTGCAATCAAAAAAAAAATTTCAATCAAACAAAAAGGGGATTTGCAATCAAAAAAAAATTTCAATCAAACAAAAAGGGGATTTGCAACCTCAAATAAATTTTAATCAAACAAAAAAGGGTTTTCATATAAAATAAATATTTGCAAACAAAAAAACCATTTCAAACATGGATTTGTATTTTAATAAAATCTTTTGCAAACATTTTTTTCGTTTTGTTTGCGAATCTGTTTTTTGGTTGCGAATCTGTTTTTTGGTTGCGAATCTGATTTTTGATTGAAACCTGTTTTTTGGTTGCGAATCTTTTTCTGTGTTGTGTGGGCGGGGTCCTCCGTTCAACCGATGATAGAAGCCTTGTCATTGGTCAGCTTGGAAGCCGCTGCGACAACTTTCATTGGTCAGATAGGAATGGGGGTGTGACAATGTTCTTCTATTTCCTGGTTCATTTTGTCCAGTCGCCGCCAGCATCGAGGTAAATATAAACCCCCCCCTCACTTCTAGTTTTCCGTTTTGTTTATCTGACATTTATCTAAAAGCAACCCTTGATCTATCGTTTATCCGGTGATTTGTTCTAATCATTACAATTAACGTAATCACTCACTCAGCATTGCTTAGCCATGTTAGCTAGCTAGGTAACTGATGGTCCGATACATGATACATACATACATACATTTGTTTCACATACAGGCAGGGCTGGGAATCGAATTTATTTACACTAGCTGCTTCCCCTAAATCTTGGATGTTTGAAGTAGAGATTAAATTCGTGATAATTCTGTGATTATTATTTATTGGTCCTGGTTGTTTACTGTACGAGTCAGGTTGAAAAAGAGGGGGAACTCATGCACCGTCAAAGCGGTGACATTGCTACTACTAGGATCCAGGCCACGTAAACGTTTGATTTTGGTTAGTCTAGTCATGAATCGTGATGTTTTGTTGGTACGAGAAACGGCCCAAATAAACGGCCTGCTGAGATAGCTGTTATTATGCTTATTCCTGATTATTTTATTACATTACATCATTACATTAATAAAATGCTAATTATTAATCACTTATGAGAAGTTCTGGTCATTGAAATAAGTAGCCTCTACTACATTTATTATGTCTTGGGTGTTTGAAATACAGAGGAAGTGACTGAGATTACGTAATATAAATACATTTAGTTCCTGTGATTGTTTCATTGTAGTTTTCCTGTTTCAATAATGTTCAAAACATGTGTCAAACATAACTTTGTCAGAATTTATTTTTTACATGTTTGGTACTTAATTCAAGCACACTTTTCTTTACTTTTTAGATGCAGAAGATGAAGTTGGTGGTTGGTCACCTCTCTTCATGAGGTGATGCTGTGGATAACTGAGCAGGGCCACAAGCACCTGCTTATGTCAGACAGAGAGCAATTTAAAATATCAATAAACTTTGACCACAATTGTGAGGTACAAATGCCAGGTCACACATTATGTTACCCCCTGCACAAACACCATTACATTTCCAACTGCTCATATGAGTGATTCCCATTCCTTTAAATCACATCTACTGACTGCTATCACCTTTGATGCCAGATTTGACACAGTGTAATTGAAAGGGCAAAAAAAAAAAAAAATCACATCCATTTCATTTTTTTGAGTAATTACAGGCTGTTCCTACCAAAATGTTTGTTTTAAGTTTAACAGTTCATTTTCTGAGCTTTCTTGATTTCTTGTTGGCAGGCCAATCATTTCTTGAGAAAAATGTCTGTATAAAATCTATAAAATGCTGAATAATTGACTGGTTGTTAGTTCATATGCATGCTTTTTTTTATTAAATAAAAGTCAAACTGTTTTACACAGGAATTTATTTTCATTTTTTACATAAATTTAAATGACCCTTTGGGCCGCGAGACACTAGCACTAGAAGCAACATTGAGAGTCTGCAAATAAATGACGCGACCAAAACTCAAGGACTCCTTGTTTGGATTGATTTGCCGTAAAGCAACAAGTCTTTCCTCAGGTAAACGACAGTGGATGTCAGGTATAACGATCCCGTGTTCACCGTGAATGTCCAAGGGTAGTGTCTCTTCAGCTTGCTGGATCTGTAATATCAAATACATTTATGAAAGCTACAGTAACTCCAAGAACTTTTACTCATATAAAGTTTTTTCCTCTGGTTATGTACGCTTTTACCAGCAATAAAACTGCCTTGGCCTGCTCCTCTTACAGTAAACATGCATCTCGCTATGTCTACATTTTCTACCCCTTGGTCTGCTCGCACTCTAAAATAAAAAATCTAGTCAGTGTAATTGCAAAAGTACACCTACAACTCAGATTCCCCTTCTGTTTCAATCTGACTCATACAGTAAACAACCAGGACCAATAAATAATAATCACAGAATTATCACGAATTTAATCTCTACTTCAAACATCCAAAATTAAGGGGAAGCAGCTAGTGTAAATAAATTCGATTCCCAGTCCTGCTTGTATGTAAAGCGAATGCAAAGGTTTCTTTCGGAGTTAAAAAAAACAAAAAAAAAACCTTCATGTTAACCGCTATCCCAATGAGTCGTATATTTGTGTTTTGACTGCCAACAACATAGCTTCATGACTGACTCATGTATCGGACCATCAGTTACCTAGCTAGCTAACATGGCTAAGCAATGCTGAGTGAGTGATTACGTTAATTGTAATGGTTAGAACAAATCATCGGATAAACGATAGATCAAGGGTTGCTTTTAGATAAATGTCAGATAAACAAAACGGAAAACTAGAAGTGGGGGGGGGGGGGGGGGGGTATATTTACCTCGATGCTGGCGGCGACTGGACAAAATGAACCAGGAAATAGTCAGACGAACATTGTCACACCCCCATTCCTATCTGACCAATGAAAGTTGTCGCAGCGGCTTCCAAGCTGACCAATGACAAGGCTTCTATCATCGGTTGAACGGAGGACCCCGCCCACACAACACAGAAAAAGATTCGCAACCAAAAAACAGGTTTCAATCAAAAAACAGATTCGCAACCAAAAAACAGATTCGCAACCAAAAAACAGATTCGCAAACAAAACGAAAAAAATGTTTGCAAAAGATTTTATTAAAATACAAATCCATGTTTGAAATGTTTTTTTTTGTTTGCTAATTTTTATTTTATATGAAAACCCTTTTTTGTTTGATTAAAATTTATTTGAGGTTGCAAATCCCCTTTTTGTTTGATTGAATTTTTTTTTTGATTGCAAATCCCCTTTTTGTTTGATTGAAAATTTTTTTTGATTGCAAATTCCTTTTTTGTTTGATTGAAAATAAAGACACAAATTTCTCTCCATAGCCTGACCTCAGCGAAATAAACTGTTACTGGTTTTCTACTTCTTGTTGCCTCTGCGTTCCGGGGTCCAACCTCAGACAATCCATAACAGACAGCCCCTTTAAAGAATAGACAGCTTTGTAGCCTTTTCTACACTCTGCTTTTTCTTCTGAGTGAGTCACGTTCAGGTACGCTCGGCTTTTTTCAGGTTGGTTGAGAGATGATTTTTTTTTTTTTTGGACGAGTTCTGAGACATAAAATTCTCGAATTTTCTGGTCGAAAACCGATTTGGTCGAGAACAGAAGTGTTCGAAAACCGAGGTTTGACTGTATTACATTATTTTATAAAACGAGCCCAATGATATGTATGTACTTGCTATATCGGTAATTAGGCCCTGTCTCAATACCCACACTAAACCCTACGCTCTTCATTGTAGTATGACGTCATCGACTTGCGCCTCTGCATTCGATTGTGTCATCAAACATTATAGCAGCGTTTGTTGTTTTGGCAATTTTGTTGCTTAAAATTTATATCAAAACTGCAGTCAAGTAGAACTAAAGTAAAAACCCCAGTCGATGGCAGCTATGAAGCATTTGTGAAGCAGTTAGGCCCTGTCAATACCCACACTACAACCTACGCTCTTCAATGAAGTGTTCACTTAATAGAGGTGCACCAAGTGTTCGAGAGGACAGGTTATAAGCATGATAAAATTGTAGAACTGCAAATGTGCGTGTGATTGTTACGGGAAAATTGTAGAATTGCAAATGTGCGTGTGATTGTTACGGGAAAATTGTAGAATTGCAAATGTGCGTGTGTTACGGGTACCGGACTGCAGCACCCGATGGCTGTTATAGGTTTACCTGTGAAGAAACAGGTTAACTCAAGTTTATTTATATAGCGCTTTCAAACAGCCTGAACTGTCACAAAGCGCTTTACAGAACACACACACAAAAAAAAAACATAACACAAAAAATTAACACCAATAAAATCACAACAAATCAACATTCTTCCATCCCTACATACGCTTTGATGTTTGAAGCAGTTTTTAGATGAAAGGACAGAATCAGTCTCCTTTCAGCAGTTGATCAGACGTGATCTCAGCATGCATGACGTCACACACGTTTGCTACAAGCCAAATTTGCTTATAAGCTAGCTCATAAACAAGCAGACTGTCCAGTGGCGACGACTTTTCCTCCGAGCAGAAGGGCTGAGAAAAATGCTGCCGGTTAAAGTTGTTAAAACAATGCAAGACCACGACGCTGTTGTCTTTCTTTCGCCAGTTCTCATCGGCTCTGATTTATTCACATATTCACACAAACTACAATAACCAAAAATACACAGACTAACTACTAAGTGCTTCGTCCCATTTACTTAATTTTCCCAGCATATACAATACTGCATTCTATTTGTCTATCTAGACATTTATATGTTCTTTGTTCATAGAAAACAATATAATAATGCAAACATTTCTGTTACAGTGGTCTTCAATACAATTAAAATCCACACACATTATATACCTCTTTCAATTTCCTAAATCCAACTTGGGTTAATACTGCAATATGCATAAACGTGCATTTACACCAGTTAAGATGCTAGCGACACATCTATGGGACTTGTGTTCTGCTTTTTTGTCTGTTTCATATTTTGGATGTTACTAAGAATTTATGTTCCTGTACAGTATATACCAGGGGTGGGCAAACTCGGTCCTTGAGGGCCAGAGTACTGCAGGTTTTGGAGGTTTCCCTCTTCCAACACAAGCTAAAAGTTAACATTTTTTTTTTTTGTTTTTTTTAAAGAATTGAGCCATTTATGTTGATGCTACTGGTAAATGTTGTGCATAGTGATATTCAGTGTTCCCTCGTTTCCCGCTGGGGTTAGGGTCGAAAAAATACCCGCAATAAATGAAATCTGCCAAGAAGTTAGCTTTATGTTTTACATTTATTATAGATGTTTTAAGGCTCTAAAACCCCTCACCGCACACCTTATACATTTTTCTCATCGAGGCATTTTTCTCAGCCCTTTTGCTCGGAGGAAAAGTCGGCGCCACTGGACAGTCTACGCTGATGAGCGAAGTTGGATGGCGGTGGAGCTGGAGCTGGGCGCGGTGGTGTGCGCGGGTCATGGACTGGATGGAGGTTCGGCGCTTGGAGGAGAGGCAGTTTTGGATGGGACTGGAAAATTGGACCATTCTTGTTGTGTGTATGGTGCTCATCGCAAACGCAGCGACTGCTTGTTTATGAGCTAGCTTATAAGGAAACTTAGCTTGTAGCAAACGTGTGTGATGTCATGCATGTTGAGATCGTGTCTCTGAACTGCTGAAAGGAGACTGATTCTGTCCTCTTTCATCTAAAAACTGCTTCAAACATCAAAGCGTATGTAGGGAAGAATGATTTGTTGTGATTGTATTGCTGTTCATGTTTTATGTTATGTTTGGGTTTATTTTGTGTTCTGTAAAGCGCTTTGTGACAGTTCAGGCTGTTTGAAAGCGCTATATAAATGAACTTGAGTTTGAGTTGAGTTTAAACATTCACAATGTTCAAACCTTCATAAATTTAATAAAATGGGTAACTTACTGTAAAAAAAAAAGAAAGCAAATTGCACTAAAATAATCTGCGAGACTGTGAAAAATGAACCGCGTTCTAGCGAGCAAACACTGTTTTGCTACGATGTGAAGATCTTTTGTGCTAATTTCATCGAGGTTGGAGGTTTTGTGTACGATTTTCAGTGTCGCCTTTTCGGTGCGAACCCTACCTTTTGTTGTATGACTAAGGCTGAGAAAGTATTATTTCGCACTGTAAAAGCGGATAGTTTTTATGTTTAGGAAGCAGACGTGCAGATGATGAATAAGAAGACAAACTGTGCTCCATTGTCTTTTACAGGTATGTTTTATTTGATTGTCATTAGTGTATTTGCTGTTGTTTGTTGTGTGCTCCACCCAATGCACTGTCTCACTTTAGCCAATGTGTGGCATTGTTTTCCCTTTCATGGGTCCTTTTTGTCATGTTTTGGTTTTGTGGGGGTGGGATTTTGTTTTCTTTTGGTGTTTTTGGTTGTTTGTCATGTGTTCCTTGTCTCTTCCCTTGTCCCGTTATGTCTAACCATGTCCACCTGAGTGTGTCTTCCCTTCCCACTGTGTTGACCAATCAGCTCCCCAAGCCTCTTGTACCTTGACCAGGTGTCTGTTGTTTTCTCGTTACCATGTGTATTTAGTTACCCTGCTTTCTTTCAGTTCTTCTTGAGTCATTGTTCCTGTTCCTGTCATCCCGTTTTCCATGCCATGCCATGTTGCCCTAGTGTTTTCGTCATTAGTTTGTTTTTGACCTTGTTCATTTGTATTTTTCCATAGTCCCTGGTTTACATTTTTTGTTAATTAAATCCCCTTTTTACTTGCATCCCTGCCTTGCCCTGTTTTTGTTGCCCCCTGCATTTGGGTCCTGCATCCGACACCCCCCCAACGTGACAGAATGACTCAACCACTGGCACACATGGACCCAGCGGGGGCAAGGTCCGAAATGGAGCCCTGGCAGAAAGAGGCGCTGGAAGCCGGCCTCGAGCCATTGCATTGCTCAAGGAAGCCCGGTCTTTGGTCCGTGACGCCTGGAGTGACGGGTCGGACAGGCCTCAAGACCCTGAACCTTGCCTGCTGCGGCCTCTCGCCCCTGAACCTCGCCTACTGCGGCCTCTCGCCCCTGAACCTCGCCTGCTGCGGCCTCTCGCCCCTGAACCTCGCCTGCTGCGGCCTATCGCCCCTGAACCTCGCCAGGCGCCGCCTCTCGCCCCTGAACCTCGCCAGGCGCCGCCTCTCGCCCCTGAACCTCGCCAGGCGCCGCCTCAAGCCCCTGAACCTCGCCAGGCGCCGCCTCAAGCCCCTGAACCTCGCCCCTCAAGCCCCTGAACCTCGCCAGGCGCCGCCTCAAGCCCCTGAACCTCGCCAGGCGCCGCCTCAAGCCCCTGAACCTCGCGCAAGCCCTGCAGCCGGCCCCTGCTCCTCACTCAGCGGCGCACATCCTGTGGCCACCTTCACCTCTCGTCTGGCGTCGTGGACGCCCTCCTGAACGGTCCCGCTGGGCTCTCGTCGGGCGTCGTGGACGCCCTCCGGAACGGTCCTGCTGGGCCCTCGTCTGGGCAGAATGAGTGGGCCGTGTTCCCATCTCCATGCCCCCTTCCGCCCGCCCTTGTTTTTGGACTTTTTGTGTTGGTGGGACGTCTGGGAGCCGTCCCTTGAGGGGGTGTTTCTGTCATGTTTTGGTTTTGTGGGGGTGGGATTTTGTTTTCTTTTGGTGTTTTTGGTTGTTTGTCATGTGTTCCTTGTCTCTTCCCTTGTACCGTTATGTCTAACCACATCCACCTGAGTGTGTCTTCCCTTCCCACTGTGTTGACCAATCAGCTCCCCAAGCCTCTTGTATCTTGCCCAGGTGTATGTTGTTTTCTCGTTACCGTGTGTATTTAGTTACCCTGCTTTCTTTCAGTTCTTGAGTCATTGTTCCTGTTCCTGTCCCTGTTATCCCATGTTTTCCATGCCATGCCTTGTTGCCCTAGTGTTTTCGTCATTAGTTTGTTTTTGACCTTGTTCATTTGTATTTTTCCATAGTCCCTGGTTTACATTTTTTAATTAAATCCCCTTTTTACTTGCATCCCTGCCTTCCCCTGTTTTTGTTGCCCCCTGCATTTGGGTCCTGCCTCCGACACCCCCCCAACGTGACACTTTTTCTTAAAAAAATAAAATAAAAAATACAAAAAAGAAATACTGTTTTCTTGATTAACCCTGTATAAACTAATGTCTTTACTATAACTTTTCCTTTTTATAAGACTGTTATTTATCTTGGAAAAGAAATGCATCTAGACATTGCGACACTACTTGCAGATGTGCAGATGACAAATAAGACAAACTGTGTCCTGTTTTGTCTTCTACAGAGCCAATAAATTCTGTAAAACAATCAATGGAGCTTCTTCATTGAACCCTACACATGCGTGTTACACATGCGTGTATCGATGTTCTTAAGAATATGTTGATATATCAGTTAATGACCAATATATCAGATGGCATTGGCCCCAAAAATCCCATGAATTGACTGTCTAGATGCATTAAAATGCACCAAAAACTGATCGGCAAATAGAATTGTAGCCCTGTGAAATAAATTATGAGGTGGTGCCACAACCAACCAACCTCTTATAAGAGGCTGAAAATGAGAGTAAAAAGAAACGATCCAACTTTTAGCAGATACTTCTTAAAATGTGACCTGTTAAATTAATTACAAGGTTATGTTAGAATTTATACTTCTTCTTTTTTTCAAAGCCCAATCCTTTTGGCTACACAGAGTTTAGACCACGGATGGTTTGGTTGTTTATCTCATCAAATCCAGACAATATGTCAGGATGTTCCTGCCTGAATGAGCCCCACAAAATAATGGGACCAACTTCAGTGGACGTAAACTGAGACAAAATATCCATTTGTAGACTGCAAGGCTCCACTCACACATTTAATAACACAGCTTCACGACATTACTATGCCGTTTTAATTAAATTGGTGGGTAGACCCGTCATCCACCTGGAACATAAAGTGAGCATATTGTGGTATAAAAGAGGCAGCATATTCCAAAAAAGCAAAATGTAATCCTGGTTGAAGTGAACAATGGCAGAAAAAACAGTTGTTTATTTTGTGCCCTTCAATATTCATTGGTCCCGTTTAATTTATTTTGGGTGCATAATCCTTTCAGTTTCATCAGCAAATTTAGCAGTCCCTAAGGTCTCAGCACCAGACTGGTCAATACAAAACCAGACACCTAATTACTGAACACACCGAGCTCTCCTCCGACCCCTCCTCCCTTCTTTTCTTGCTTGCTCTTCTTCTCCTCGCAGCTGTGGGGTTCATATGCACGAGAGCAGCAGTCAGGCGGTATTAGGTTTCCACTTCCCAGGTCTGGCTTAAAAGCCTGTCCCATAAATGGCCCTTCAGTCACACAAACACGCATTAGATTTCTCACAAGAAATAACGCACCAAGTTGGACAACTGCAAGACTTGAGCAACTTTGAGAGGAAAAAAACAAAAACCTCTCTCTCTCTTTCATGCCAAACAATGCAAAATTCTCCTTAAACAAAGACCATTGTAGGCTATTGTATTTGTCTTGTATTTAGGCATGCATCATTAAAAAGGTGCAATTAGTCAGTAATTGATGCCTTGTTGTTGGGTAATAAATTAGAACCTCAAGTTGATGGGCTGTTTATCTAACAAAAGACGGCTCACCTTCATCACAGCATGACCTATTTTATACAATACACCATACCTATAGTAAAATCTAAATAATGTTAGCCTGTTGAATGAAAATAATCACCAATGAAGCACAATCAATGTGTAATTACTAGGTGATTTATTGAAACAAAATAAAAAAAAAATAATAATAATCTCTTAATGTTTACATTACCGTAAATGGAATAATGAAAACGTGACCAATATTAGAGGTCTTGCAATGCACTCCAACAAATGACTGGAGTTTAAATGTGCATTTCCATATATTTCATTGAGAACCCTATAAAGGGTTAAGATCACTTCCCTCAGACAATAGGAAGAGTTAGACCCTCAGTGACCCAAGTGGAACG
Organism: Festucalex cinctus; assembly: GCF_051991245.1. NCBI lineage: Eukaryota > Metazoa > Chordata > Actinopteri > Syngnathiformes > Syngnathidae > Festucalex > Festucalex cinctus. Next base: position 21,350,523 of record NC_135428.1, read on the forward strand.
TCCTTTGTCCCACTGCAAATGTTTGCCGTTGGCCATTGTGTCCGCATTACCAAGCCACCCCTCCTCACCCCACGATTTGAACGTGGCGACCCGCTGCTGCCCACACAGAAGAAATAAATACATATAGCCTCATATATGCACCCTAATTTACAGATACCTCTGATAGCACAAAGAGGCCCTACATCCCCCTTCACTAACGGATGATCTGCTGTCAGCATGAACAAATTGCCATTGATCTCTTGACCCAGCATAGGAAACTGCTTGAAAGCATTTTAAAAACAAAAGTGGCTAATCACCACTTTAAATGTGAAAAGGAAATGGGATATCATACAACAAGGCGGTGGTTTTTGGTCCGTTTGAGTCAATGATGAAGTGCTCTTTAATTCTATTGGCTTGGTGAAGTCCAAATGACCTGTGGTCTGGATTTATGATGTAAAGGCAGCTGGAGAAAAAATAGATCATTTTAAAATGATATTCTCCATCATACTCTACATGAGCGATTGTTTGAGGCAGAAACCAATATTGCATAAGTGTTTTGGGTGTGTATGAGTGTGCATGCATGAGGGGACTCAGACTATGCTCACACTGCATCTCAATCCCCATCATTTTTTATGCAATGCATGCAATGCAATTAGATTTATTTATTATTTTGTTCAAATCCAAACCAGGCCTCTTTTGTACGTGCACATAAATCAGACATGTATACGATCATGTGACTGTATCAATCATACGCATACGACCTCTACACAACATAAATTAGACTTCAAATCCAAGAGTTAAATTTGTGAGAATAAATTTCATTATATATATATATATATATATATATATATTATTATATTATATTGTTATATATTAAAGTGTTATTTCAGAGAGATAATCAACCAGTGGCAGTGGTGTCAAACATACGGTCCACGGGCCAGATGAAGCCCGCAAAGGGGTTTAATCCGGCCCGTGAGATGATCGTGTAAAGTAAAAAAAAAAATTTTATTAGCATATACGTATAATATTGATTTCATTCGCTGAGATGTCAAACATCTTCAGATTTTAAAGGTTTAAAATCTCGGATGATGCCCTTACCTGCGATTGGAACTGACTTAAAACTGGTCTGTCATCACTTCCTGGAAATTTGAGATCAACAGCTTTTTTCCTAAGTTACTAGTTGCTATGGACCTTTAAAAGAAGTACGTGCCAAAAACTTCAAATGTGTTTTTCTCAAATTGAGGGATTTCAACCTGCCAAAATAGAAATTGCTCGAACTTTGTCAATTTCTGAGGTACCACCACGACGTATTAAGTGAAGAATTAGAATATATGAATATCTCAATTTTCTTTTTCAGAGACATAAGTCTGATTTTGTGAAAATCCATCCATCCTTTCATCCATCCATACACAAGTACACCAAGGGAGAATTCAGAATTCAAACTCCACCCAGGAAGGCCGAAGCCTTACTAACTAACTGACTAACTAATTAACTAACTTACATACACATTTTTATAAAAATGCAGTTTTGTTGTCATCTCATTAACAGTCAGTTGCATACGACTGTGACCAATACAAAAGATATTTGTTAAAACCCTTAGCTAGACCTTCTTTTTTTTTTTGCCAGGGATTTTTATGTAAGAAAACGATATTGCCAAACTCACAGGTTTTTTTTTTTTTTTCAGAAATAAATTTTGTAAAAAGAAAAAAAAATAATAATAATAATAATCGTCACAGCAACTTTTTATTTATTTATTTATTTATTTAACCACCTTAGACTTAGAAATTTAAAAAATAATTATCAACACCTTAGACCAGGGGTGTTCAAACCTTTCCCTTTGAGGGCCGGATACAGAATAAGGAAGAGTAATTGGTAATAAAATGACAATTTTTAAAGCAGCGTGTACTTGAGGATCTTAGCTAATCATTATTGTGATATGTTCGCAAATCAGACGTTGACACAGACAGTGGAACATGGAGGAAAGCATTTTTGCTTCTCAAACTGAAATATCCATCCATCCATTTTCTTGACCGCTTATTCCTCACAAGGGTCGCGGGGGCTACTGGCGCCTATCACAGCTGGCTCTGGGCAGTAGGCGGGGGACACCCTGGACTGGTTGCCAACCAATCGCAGGGCACACAGAGACGAACAACCATCCACACTCACACGCACACCTAGGGACAATTCGGAGCGTCCAATTAACCTGCCATGCATGTCTTTGGAATGTGGGAGGAGACCGGAGTACCCGGAGAAGACCCACGCGGGCACGGGGAGAACATGCAAACTCCACCCAGGAAGGTCCGAGCCTGGACTCGAACCGGAGACCTCAGAACTGAGAAGCGGACGTGCTAACCACTCGACTACCGTGCCGCCCAAACTGAAATATGACTTCATTAATTAAATTACAAAGACAAATATTACTATTTTAGTTTTAAATAGATTTTTATTTTTTTTATTTTTTTTGCATATCTTAGAAAAGCAGGCTGTGTAAAAAGTTATTTATTGCATGTGATGAGGGCTGCTAGAAGATGGGCGGCGGGCCGCAAATGGCCCCCGGGCCGTAGTTTGGACACCTCTGCCTGAGACTGAAGGAGCAAAATTAATTCAGCCTAGCAATTTTTGCAGAACAATACACACAGTAATTTGCAGAAAAAACACTGAACACATTTCTATACATTAGATACAGAAGTATATCATCATGTCACTTCCTTGCAATTCCAAAGCACTGATTGACAAATCACCATCCTAGTGAGCCAGTTGTTGAAGACATACATTAAGTATGCAAACAAATGCTTGCTTTTTTGTGGACAAACCAATTAGGTGTGAGCACTACAAAAGGTGAGTTCACCAAAATGGAAGAACTCAGAGGAAGAAAAGTGAGGTTGAAAGGGGGACTCGATGGAGGTGGAGCAGGAAGTATAGCTTGAGGGAGACCTGAAATCGGAGAACGTGTTCATTTCATTGATTTATTTACTTATTTATTTATTTTTACTTTGCAGTAAATTTTACATGTACAGCATTTTTATTTGTCATTTTCTATTTATTTGTCTTTAAAGCTATTTTTCAGGCTTTTGCTCGAAAATTACATAACCGGAATAAAAAGTACACAAAGAAAGTGCAAATATACAACATGGTAAATTAAATCAAACACAAAATCAATGCCACACTATGATTTATTTTTCTTCATATAACCAATCAATAAAGACAATCACAAAAAAACCTGTGCCAGCACGGAGCCCTTTAAGACCTAGCTTCCGCAGCGCCTCCCGGAGGGCAAACATCCCATGACAATGGAGAGAGCTTGATTTTCGGCGAGCGTTTTTGTTAAAAGGTGGGAAATATGTCAAGTGCCCCAAAAAAAAAAACGTCCCGAGTAGCACACTACTCATATCCTCGTACTTTTTGTGGGTGCAAAGCAGTTGTGTCGTAGTTTCGCGCTAGCCACAATGATCGTCTTTCACTCCTCACTGTCTTCCGCCTGGTTTAGAATCACTGCCGGCAGCCGAAAGAGCGATCTAATATCTCTTTGAGCCATTAGAGCATCCGTCGGCCGCGCACAAGTTCACCATAGCATTGCTGGCTGATTTATCAACTGTTTGATCCATTTTCTAGCTCATAGTGATTGTTTTCTAATTCACTGCCTGTCATGGCCTGGGTCGCGTGGGCCAGAGTCGCGCCAGAGTTCATGACCTGTTATGTGTCTGTTTAGGTACTGATGTAACAAGTGTCTGTTTACAAAAAGTGATGTTCGTGATGTCAACCTTTAATCCTTGAGAGGATGTCGGGACCTATTTGATGTCGTTCTTTAGTCCTTTGCGATTCACTGTCTGTGGGTACAGTCTGAGAATTGTGTTTGGTTTGCCGGATTATTGTCCAACTGTCCTGTCTACAGCGTCTCTGAGTTTCTGCCTCTCGATGTGAATAAATGGAGAAAATCTTATTTGTGTCTGCATTTGGGATCCAAACCTTTACACAACACTGCCCTCCACCACAGTGGACGCACTTAAACGTGACGTCACAGTGGAAGGGTCGATAGTATAATAAGAATAATATATTAATTGTGAGTGTGTTTTTTTAAATGCATTATAAGCAAACATTGCAAAATAATCACATTTACATTTTTTTTTTTTTTTTTTTTTTTTTTACGGTCATTTACAGACTAAAATGGAAATTTTCACACAATTCCCGATGTTGACACTCAAGGAGCAAAACACCTGTCCAGAGTTGCACAATAGGCACAGACTCAGCTTCACATGTTTTGAAAAACATTACACACAGTGATTTGCAAAATTCTACACACATTTTCATACCTTAGAGAGACAGATAAGGATTGTGAAGTTACCTCCTTGTCAATACAAAGCCCTGGCTTGCCAATGACCACACCAATAAACACACTGGATATTTGAAGTGTGGAGGCAAGCATGTGCTAAATTGAAAATACCGTAATTGCCGGACTATAAGCCGCGACTTTTCTTCTACCAATTCTACCAAACAAGTGTGGCGCAAATATAGGGCCAGTATGTCATAAATCAGATAACAATATGAATGCACGCAAATCTGTAGAATTATCACTTCAACATTTGATGTTTCATGAAACAATGATATTTAAACACACTTCCAGGCCTCTAAATTTAGGTGCAACCATAGAGGCAAACAAATTAATTAAAAGAATTGTAGGAAATATGAAAACAAACATTTCTATCTTGTGCTTCATAGACATGCTTGCTTGTAAAAGCATTACAGCAACATGGAAGCAGCGGTAAACCTGAGATCATGAAAAAAAAGAGCATGAGCACCAAATTGTAAGATACGCCAGAACGCCCAGCCAGGCGTAGCGCATCTTCGAAATTCACAAACATGTTAAGCTAGACTTGCCCCGGCATGAAAATGTGGCAGTTTTTACACCGAGCCGACAGGAACTTCTTGTCTATGAAAATAAAGCCCAGCAACTCATTTTGAATCAACAGTGCCTAAACTGGCAACTTAATCCTCCAATTGACCTCAAATGCTTCAAGACACAATGAATCAACAATTTGTTTCAATTCCACATAATGGGCTAAATTCATAATTCATTTATCTATGAATTGTTTATAACTCCTACCACTAGTTACAGCCCTAACAGTCCTTGCTGACTTTGGGCGAGAGAAACTGTTTGCTCTTCACCAGGTAAAATTTGCCAGAATATTTGCTGATGTTGCAATTTAATGTGGCCTAGGGCAAAACTATGTTCTTTTTTCCTTTTTAAACAGAAAAGGGTTTCAGAAAAGAAAACGATTTATTGTGTTTTCAAGCTGAGAACTTTCCAGCTTGCTGATTTGCTGCTTTCATCCTGAACGGCACTTCAGTCATTCACATGGCAGCAGCAGGATCACAACTAATAAATCACAGCTACTAAGTGAGCTTTTCCTTTCACTGCTTGCTAACAACAACTGGGCTAATTTATAACCAGACAAGCTATAATTGGCTGCGGAGGTCAAGCGGGTTATCTGGCAACAGCCCGCAATACAACAATAGCAAGTCTTCACCTTGCGTACAGAGATGATCTTAATGGTAAGTTTTAAACAGGTGAGCAATATTATCAAAGGCTTTGGTCAAAATAAACTCAATCCCAGCTGCTCGTCAACATGATAGCATAACTTTTTGGCAGTATGCTTGATGAGACCCCATTACAACAGGTCAGAAGCGTCATTAGATTGTGACCCACTTGCTCAAAATAGAGAATGATGTTCTACTGAAGACTTAATTAGTATATATTTTTAAATCAGCAGAGGTTGTGGCTAAAAACCAGAACCAGCCTGACCCACAAGAGGATTAGAAACATGAATAATATGTTGCTCTAATTACAAAGCCAAAATGACACAAGTAATAAAGAGTATTATTGATAAAGCAATAAAAAAAGGTTTAGGCACGTGGGTCACATCTGGCCAGCCCAGTTTCTGACCGTCACTTACATAGTCTTGAAGAACTCAAAATAACACATAAAATCTGTTTTTTATTTGAAAGTACTAGAAATAAAATACCCAAGTTTGTTTGTGTGAATGTTGATTATAATGTTAAAGTGTATGTCATTTGAAAGACTGCTTCTAGTCTTAATATTTGTATTTATTAATTAAAAGAATATATACCATACCTCAGCAAGTTGCAGCTTATTTAAATGCCACCATTTACTGTTTTAATTAAATGCATCAAATTTATCATGCACAATTGAGGTTAGCCTGTTGGCGTGGCCTTTGAGTTTCCCACTTGGCCCCTTTGCAAAACAGGTACAATTGAATTTTTGTATCAGGCTTAGTAATATCAAAACTGTCAGAATAATACCTCAAATTACTTATCCCTTATCTACTGAAAAATAATAATAATAAAATAACTAATATAATCAGCTATAACCAGCAAGGACTTTGAAAATTGAGAAAGAGGAAACTTTTTTTCCACAAGCAGCTTTATAATAAATTTGAATATAAAGCATCAGCTATCATAACAAATGCAATAATTGAACTCTCTGGGTTGATTCTGTATTACATATTGAATCATATAACATAAAACACATCCAACTTTGGACCATAGAGGTCAGAACCAGTTATTTTTTAACAACTAACATCAATTTGTGTAGCCAACTGGTTTCTTCCATATTAGAGCCAGTCTGTAAAACACAAGTCAATTGAAACATCACTAGAATGTAGTGCTCTTGCACTACCTTGCCCCCAAACACAATTCAAAAGCAACCACTGAATTCCCAAGTTAACAAATTGAAACCATGAACTTGAAAGAATGAAAAGATGCAACACACATTTTCCAAAAGCATAAACTTTTAAAAGTGCTGAGCGAGAACTAGGAAAAATAGAAACACTTACCACAGAGGTCCCAATATCCCAAAGACAGAATGTAAGATTCCCCTTTTGTCCGATCCCACTTCCATTTTATTTTCCATACAGCACCCCCCACCCCTCGGAGAGGCAGAAAGAAGAGAGTGAGACCGAGGGAGAGAGGTAGAACGCGAATGGGGCGGGGGGTGTAGACATTAGTTCTGCTGTGGAGAGAGATGGAGGGGACTGTTGCAGCTGTGCACCCCCATCAATATCTGCTCAAATGCGATCCTCTCGTCCATTTGGGACTGTGGTACAATGGGGGAAAAAAAGCCAATGGAAACAAAGTGATCCTCTTGCACGCGGCCCAGGGAAACTGAGCAAGACAAACAAGGAGCGGACAAGAACGCTACAGAGGGAGCAAGCGGGGAAGGAAAACACGTGAGCTAGTCAGAAGGCCGGGGCAGAATAGCGGGTTCAAGTTTTCAGTGTTTCCTTTACTTTGTCGTGGAGCTCCGACAACTTGAGTGGGAGGGCGCAAGCCGTGGCTTCCAAGAAGGCAAGGAAACAGTGGATAATACCTTCCAGCTTCTTTCAACCCCACCACTCCCTCTCGCTTTCTCTCACCCCAAATCCCTCCTTTTTTCTCTCTCTCTCACTCTGGTAATAAGCAGAGCTTGGTACAACCCCCCTCCTCCTGGTACTGGAATGCAAGTCAAGAGTTTCAAGAGGCCCAGTTAGACAAACCTCAAAGTCAATGCACCTTGACCTCCAGGTCAGACAGACAGTTCTTGTTTGTGTTTTCTCGTGAGGACCATATTCCGGGTATTTACTATCATTGTGGGGACCACAGGTGCTTTGTAGGGATATTTCGGCTGGTCCTCACAACTCAAGACTTGGTTTTAGCGTTTAGGTTTGAATTGGGTTTTTAGGGTTAGGGTTAGGTAATCAGTTATGATGATTAAGGTTAGGATAAGGAGCTAGGAAATGCATTATGGTAATGTATGTGTGTGTGCGGTTTCGGTTAAGGCCAGGGTAAAACTGAGATAGTTTTGGAATTTTCATTATAAGGTTTGATTTAGTTTTGAGGTTGTTTTTTTTTAAGTGTGTTTTAAATAGCTCCCAAAGCATGTTTGTTAGTTTTTATTAGTTTTAGTGTTCGTTTTAGTTTTTTATTCTGTCTTCACTAGTGTTTAAGAACTGTACAGATAGCGAACAGCTTCTCCAATAAAGACCAGGAAGCCTCTTGCTATTTTGGCAATTTACTGGATGAAACTGTAAAACTATAACATACAAAAAATAAAAGTACATCAAATCATGTTATTTAAAGTTTGAAACAATACAGAGTTACATCATTTACTAAATGTAGCTGCAAATACAAAACGGGATCGTTAATAGCTGTTAGCATAATGCTAGTTTACATGGGTGCTACCATCGAAATGCTATGCTCACTAGCGCCTAGTAACTTATATCACATTAAAACTATTTAAACGTCCGATTCAATAATACAGTGCAGGCCAACACTCCTCAGAATAATATACTTACAGACAGATATTTATGGATCCGAAATTTAACTATAAGCTTCAATGCTCTGGATTAGCTGTGTAGCCGTGTCGGAGCTTTGCTAATTGCTTGTAGTAGAATGCACTACGGTAGCACTCGAGGGTCAAAAACAAAGAAAGGCGCAAACATCACTTTCTCCACCAGAGGGCAGTACATTATTTTTCCTTTCTAATTTTGCATACTTCTTGTGTGCAAAAACAAACAAACAAAAAACATCGTAAGTATTGTGCAATAAAAATTGAACAAAGAGATTTTAAAAGCAACCATCCCCAAATCAAATGCTTCAAATTACTCAACTCAGCTTTATTTATATAGCAAAATAGTTTCAGTACATAATACTGCTTCTAAAGTTAGATGCATCACAACCCTAACATTTAGCCTTGGGTTTTTTTCTACCCTCCTTCCTCATGTCTCCTTTTTTCCCATCTAAGAAACTTTAGTCTTGAGTTAAGCATGGTGCGATTACTTCCATAAATATAAAGAAGCTCTCACTTTAGCAAAAACTAATTATCTACTCTAGAATTATCGGTGTGAATAAAAATAACCCTAAATACTTATTTGATACAGTAGTAATGTTAACGCAACAGCAGCCGATCTCACAGAGCTCCTTGCATTCAGCCCACAATTTATTTATTTATTTTTATTTTATTACTATTATTTTTTATTTTATTTTATTTTTTTACACAAAAGATCCAGCTTATTAACTCTTTGACTACCAGCCATTTCACTGGAGCAAACCCCCTCGATACCAGCCGTTTTCCTGGATTTTGACTGATCTTGCAAGGCCCACAGAATATTGAGTTCAAATGCTATTTAAACATGGTACATACCAAAAGAAAGACGAGACTCTCTTCTTTTGACAGAAAAAAGTAGATTTCTATCTTAGTCCGTTCTTTAATTATCAGTTTGAATATGGTTAGGTTTTGTGAAAATTCCCATTTTTGACCAAGAAATTCGAGAAAAAGGGCTTTTTGTAAAAACAGACATTCAAGCACAACTTTGACTTTAACACTGCTATTTTTTCTTCTGTGACAGCTCAAACATCGAAATGTTTTCCTTCTATAAAAGAACAAAAACAACATTACAAATAGTGCTTTTGAAAACAAAAATTAGAGATAGACCGATATGCTTTTTTCAGGGCCGATACTGATTCCGATTATCGGTAGTCAAGGAGGCAGATAACCGATATTTGAAGCCGATATTCATTTGCAGTAAAAGTTAAAATGTTGGCACCAAATTTTGGAATAATGCAAACCCTAACCGTTCTTTACAAGGGATTCTCACACTGCACTTTTCATTTTACATCCTTCTATCTGCAATAAGACGTTAGTGGCGGGGGGAGTTAAATGTGGGGGCCAATGTGACATTATCTTTTATAGCATTTGGGATACTTGTAGTTTTATTCTATAAATGTTATATTTTTATATTTTGAAGTAATCGGAGGAACCCTGTCATTCAAAATGTGCATCAGCTGTGGCATTACTTATTACTACAGCAAAAAATAAATAAATAATTCCATGAGAAAAACTATTCATCCCTGAACACCATACAGTTCTTGTAGACCTTATTATAATTATTGTTATTGTTACCATATAGACAGTTTTGATAAGCTGAGGATCTTAAATCGAGAACAGCAATATCATGCTACTCCTCTCTACAAGAGAACTGTCAAAAGACACTTCATCATGTAGTTTACTGCCACTTAGGATGCCCCAATCAACGCAGAAAAAGGTAGAGTAAAATAACCTGGTTATAATAATAGTAAGAATAACTTGGTTAAACAGACATTGTTGCGGTGGACCGCTGCCACTTTCTGCTGTTTAATGTGTTTTACACTTATAGACACGTGTGTGTATATGGGCCCACTATTCTCTCACTACTGTACTGTACTGTATCACTTAATGGCACAGATGTACTTGTCTAAATAATAACTAGGCTGCAACATTGCTAATTCACATTAACAAGCACTATCTTAGCTGTCCACATGAATATTTACTAACACACGAGAAAGTTATACAACACACCAAACATGAGCTCATTATTCAAAGTATGATGCACGTAACGAAATTACATCACTGAACATTAATTGCAGCCGACTACGGCCGTAGATGTTACATATTAGTGGCATCGATTGAGAGGATAATGTCCCAACTGACGGCAGACATGACGTGAAAAGAGAGACAAAACGAGCAAATAAGCACACTATACTTTAGTGCACTTCTCTACTAATGCCTAACATACGGAAGAGAACACGTTCATGTAGTTAAACGGTGTTTGAGACACTTAATTTGTTACGGAGCGGACTTTAACGAGGTGCACAACGAGCTGTCAATCAAATCGACGTCGAAGCTTAAGGCACACAATGGCAAACCAGTGCGACAAATAAACACAATATAAAGTAACTAAACGCTATTTAGTGTCACTGTGGCATCTCACTGCATAATAACCGCTATGCAACAAGTAGTGGACGTGACCCAGAATGCAATGTGTGCGTCACGAGAGGTAAATATAATGACGTTACTCTACTCTTAACATGGAACTAGACAATATAATAATGACAACTGTTAATATTTGGAACCTTTCTAACAAACATTATTTACTTAATTAAGTGAAAATGTGTGTGATTCCCTCCCCGAGTAGTTCAAGTAGCGAATTAGCTACTGGGTGTTAGCCTACATGCTAAGCTGAACACACCACTGTTAGCTAGCAGGGATTCAATACAAGGCAATGCAGCTCCATTCATATTGTGCATTTAATACACAACATAATTCAATGTGTTTAGCTTATCATGGTGAAACGTTCGGCGGAGTCTCTTCTCTTTTAACTTACCTTCGAAGCATGTGTCTCGCGTTGTGTCCGTGGGTGCGTGTGTGACCGGCTACTGTGATACACGGCATACACTACTGATTGGTTCTGGCTCTTGCACGGCTAACCAATCAAATGCTGCTATGGGCGTTACGTTGCTGGAGTTGGACTCCATAACAGACAGACGCTCTGGGCTGCATTCGAAGCGAAAAGACGGAGTTTTAAATGGATCGCTTATATCGGCCGTCAGATTAAAAAAACAGGCCGATACCGATATGTACCAATATGTCAAATATCGGCCCCGATTATCGGCCCGGCCGATTATCGGTCTATCTCTAACAAAAATAACAGTTTATTGAACATAAAGAACTATTGAACTAACGACATGAACTATGTACATAAGTGCCTGTCCGTGCATATGGGATATGTCTTTCGGCTGCCATCCGCTTCGCTGCCAGCTCCAACCATCCCCACAACCTCTAGATGCACCACCTGTACATTGTAGAACCATAAACAATTGCAAATATTAGATATTTTATTGCTGCGATATGAAGTATAGTAGGCTACTTGTATTCACCTTTCATTGCACCAACAAAGGAAGGCCAAGCTCTCTGGCTGCATCTGTAATGGATTAAAAAAAAAAAAAAAATATATATATATATATATATATATATATATATATATATATATATATATATATATATATATATATATATATATATCCATCCATCCATCCATCCATTTTCTTGACCGCTTATTCCTCACAAGGGTCGCGGGGGATGCTGGCGCCTATCTCAGCTGGCTCTGGGCAGTAGGCGGGGGACACCCTGGACTGGTTGCCAACCAATCGCAGGGCACACAGAGACGAACAACCATCCACACTCACACGCACACCTAGGGACAATTCGGAGCGCCCAATTAACCTGCCATGCATGTCTTTGGAATGTGGGAGGAGACCGGAGTACCCGGAGAAGACCCACGCAGGCACGGGGAGAACATGCAAACTCCACCTATATATATATATATATATATATATATATATATATATATATATATATATATATATATATATATATATATATATGTGTGTGTGTGTGTGTGTGTGTGTGTGTGTGTGTGTGTGTACATATGTAAAATTACCACAGGGTTCACAGTCGATCTGTTGTTGTATTTTTGTTGCTACTTATTGACATTCTCCCACCTCTAAAACTATGACTAGAACTAAAACAATAACAATGACAATACACAAATCGGTCTGTCTTTTTTTTTTTTTTTTTGCTACATATTGACATTTCCCCACCTCTCTCTAAAACTTTGACTACAACTAAAACAATAACAATACAAAAAGTCCGTCTATCAACCTAGCAATTCTGCACACGCACACACACGCATATTTGTCCACTACATTTACAAGATGCACAACTTGTACATGTATTATTGGTATTACTGGCAACTTTATTCTATGGTAGGACAGAATTATGCATATAACTGCCTTATGAGGGCATTGGGGGGGTGAGCTACGAAGGGGAACTTAGCAAGTTAGCAGGTCTTCTTACCTTCTTGTTCTGGAGCAGTGTTCGGAGAAGAGTCCCTGCTGCTTCATCTCCAATCTGAAGACACACACTCATCTGAAAGGTCAGGATCCAAATCTGGCTTATACTCGTCATCCTCCAAATCGGTGTGATTGCCGTGATGATCGGTCGTCCTCCCGGTCTCCCGGTAGTCGTTCTCGCTTGACGCGGCCGGCGGAGCGTCGCTCAACGGCTGCTCGACGTGTTTCTTCAACGTGAAACTTGATCGCCGCCATCATCCTTTGATGACGATGCTTTTACAGCTGAAAATAACTCTAGTGTTAGCTGTTTTGTTTTTCTGTCCATCGCTCGCACTCTTTCTTCCTCCGCGGCCTCCGCGTTACTCGAACCGGCCGCATCACCCCCCTCCCTCCGGACATACACTCCTGTTTTTGTTTTTTTTTTTATTCTACAACGTGATACTAGTATTATTTTTATTTGACTGCGATTGGATGGCAACCAGTCGTGGCTGTCTTTTATAGCTGTTGCCACCTGCTGGCCGTTGTTAACGTCGCAGTCAAGCCTGATCCTTCACTCAAAAGCTGCGTCAGACCCTAATGTACACCAATGCATAAAAAAAGCCTTATGACGTATATATACGTCATGTGTACGCAGCGACAATGACGCTTATGTCGTACATATACGTCATATGTATTGAGAGAGTTAATTTCAGTGATCTTTACCTGACCTACATTGAAATTTTATTGTGCCTCATACTATCCATATCTATTATTTAATGTCTGTCTTTATTTTAGTTGCATGGATATTGGATGTTCTTACAATGTGAATGTTTTAAGTTTCAATAAAGCAAAAAAAAAAAAACACTATGTCACAAGTCAAAATGGGGGTTTGTGCTGCATTCGAGAAGGTTAGGAGTTCCCCAATTAAGCCCTCAAATTGTTCGAGGCAAATGTAAACAAAGATGGATGATAACGATAAATTGTTTGTTCTGGTTCACACAGTCATTCCAAATCACGTTATGTCACGTGAACATGTGTCTTGTATTTACATTTGCCCCCAAGGCTTTGAGGTCGGAACTGACACTGTCCGGGTGGGATAAGTCCGATTGCCCACCTGCCTCGAATGCACCATTTTTCTTGATACAGTAAACGACGCTCACCGCTTATTGCGAAATATTGGATCTTTGCAATTTGATTTGTGAGTATTATTTTTATTTGACTGCGATTGGATGGCAACCAGTCCAGGGTATTGCCCGCCTACTGCCCAGAGCCAGCTGAGATAGGCTCCAGCACCCCCCGTGACCCTTGTGAGGAATAAGCGGTCAAGAAAATGGATGGGTGGATGGATGGATTTTTATTTGAAAACGCAGAGAAATGTTTGAATACATCTGGTTTGTATACTAAGCACGCCCGCCTCCCAGTTCTGAGGACTCCGGTTCGAGTCTAGGCTCCGGCCTTCCTGGGTGGAGTTTGCATGTTCTTCCCGTGCCCGCGTGGGTCTTCTCCGGGTACTCTGGTCTCCTCCCACATTCCAAAGACATGCATGGAAGGTTAATTGGGTGCTCCAAATTGTCCCTAGGTGTGCGTGTGCGCGTGGATGGTTGTTTGTCTCTGTGTGCCCTGCGATTGGCTGGCAACCAGTCCAGGGTGTCCCCCGCCTACTGCCCAGAGCCAGCTGAGATAGGCGCCAGCACCCCCCCGCGACCCTTGTGAGGAATAAGCGGTCAAGAAAATGGATGGATGGTTTGTATACTAGTCACAAGCAAAAGCAATGCAATACAATACTCAGTGTAGCAGTGCGCAAATATGAAATGCCCGGATGTTTGGAATTGCCATTAACTTTTGGGCAGATATGCAAATGTAATAACCGAGCGCATAATTTAGTAACTTACAACGCACAACTTAAAACTTTTATTTTTGGATACAAATGCAGACTCTCGGCCCGTCTCTCCGTCTTCCGCTTTCATGTATTTGCAGATATTTGTCCATTTACCTTGATAGTTAACATATTCTGTAATCCTGTTGTGTATTAGACACATTTACAAATAATAATTTATGAAACAAGTATGGCATTCAACTCACTCTTGATAATATGCCTAACTCCTTGAAATATGGCTAACGAGGACATAACTATTATGTGCAAGCAAATTTATGGTTCAAATGTGGAAACTAGTTTTAATGTAAAAGTGTCAACAGCTTCAGACTTCAATGGATGACATATACCCAGGCTGGAGAACACACAGTCAAAAAGCAGAGTATTATTGCCACTTGGGTAAAATATTTGAAGGACAAATGTTTTGAAAAGAGACATATATACACAACAAGGTTAGTCAGTAAGTACATGTTTATTTCTGCACAAATGTTCTGTCACTATAAAGTCAAGCACACAAGCAGGCAGGGAGAACAAAGTGCAACATCACATCTTTTTTTTTCTTGCAGATGAAGCCTCTCTTACTGTTGCAGTCTTCCTCCTCCCAGTGACCTTTGCCGACGATGAAGGAAAGACAGCGTTCAACGGGGTCTTCAGGGTAAGCTGAAGGTGACAAGGCATGGCAAGGCAAGTTTATTTGTATAGCACATTTCAAACACAAGGCAACTCAATGTACTTTACAGAAGGAAAGACAACACATAAGCATCAAGAAACAGTAGTTAACATTCAGAGGAAGAAAAATAAATGAAAATAGGTTACAAAATTTACTAAAAAGAACATACAATAACAATCTTAAAACATTATTCAACAAACTTTAAAACATTTAACATGAAGAAGTTTAAAATAATAAAAAACAATTAAAGCTGTTTAAAAGTCCCTAATCAAAGGTATCTGAAAAAAGCAAAGTTTTTAACTTGGATTTAAAAGCATTTACACTCGGGGCTGACTTCACTTCTGTTGGCAGCCTATTCCATCTGTGTGCAGCATAATAGCTAAATGCAGCTTCAGCATGTTTGCTTCGAACTCTGGGTTCCACTAGTTGGCCCAAGAAGAAATCTCAGTGCTCCATTTCTCCACGTTAGCCTTCAGACATCCGTTAGCTAGCAAGAACCTGTGCTCCAGCGCATGTACGCCAACGGGGATCCGTCACTCCAGTGCCAGTCGCCTTCAGCGTTCGAGCAGCGACCGCCCGTCCACAGTTCCAGCTCCCCTGAAGAGAATCTACAGACAAGTTCATGTTCCACTCACTCAAAGTCCAACTGAAGCTAAGCGGTGCCCAAGATTGCCCGTGAATACCTTGGAGGAATTTTTGTTCCGTGAGGTCAGTGATACTGAGCAGGTCCCCACCCTCGGCCTTGCATTTGTCACGCGCGTCGGCCCAAGTTGTCCGATCACTGTTGTTGAACAGGTAGCAAAAGTTGTTGGAGGGGTTGCGCACCCACCCGCCGCAGCCGTCACCAACTGCAACTGATACGCCCCTTGTCACATCATCTGGTTGCTGCCTGGTATCGGGAACCGGGCGCCTTGCTGCAGGAACAGATGCAATGTGTATCAAATATGAGAGCACATTAAAAGATGAGGTAAGCGGTAAGTAATGACTTCCAGACCTTTTTTTACAAATGAAGGCTTCTTGACGCGTGCAAAAGAAGGGAGTAATGCCTCTATACTTGTCAAGTACATGACACCGGGTAATCTTCATGTCATCATAGTTGATATGGAAAAGCTTGCCAGGTTAATCAGTTCGCCACATTATGACACTTTCCATAGGCTGGAGCACTGATCTGCATATATTACTGGATAGCCAATAGGCCAAACGCGTCTGTGCAAACTGTTGAAGCCACAGGGTGGCCATCTTACTCCTCCCATCTCGCGAGCAGGCTACTGCATAAACAATACGTATACTTACAGATTAGACTAGGAGTATGACGATATATCAATATCGCGTTAAATCGTGATACTTTTGATAGATAATCGATACGTCTATGCAAGTATCACGATATTTGTACTTAATAACCAGTCACTGCAACGGCTCCATTCTGCATGACTTATTGAGCAATTACTTGGTGGGCTACTAGGGAGGCACCTCATAAGAGTGGCAGGAAAATGGACGGAAAGTCTTTCGGCGAGGAAGACTCATGAGCTTAATAATAATAATAATTATAATAATTATAATAATTATTATTATTATTATGTTTTATATATTATAGATATTATGTTATGTATTTATATTTTTTTTATTATTTATTGATATTATTATTATTATTATTATTATTTTCTGATTCGTTTTCGTAGATTATCGTGGATTTATTACCTGAGCAATATATGATAATCGTGGTATTGTTATATCGTGAGATAATTATCGTGAGCCTTGTATCGCATATCATATCGTATCGTGAGGTTCCCACCCCTAGATTAGACATATACAGCTCGTAGACTCTTAGTATGGGGGGTGTCATCATTTTTGTTCTTTTTAACAAGTGAACGGTATGTGCTGCTTTGGATACCCCTTTTTTTTTTTTTTTTCGTTTAGTTCTTTAGACCCAAATATTAGATTTGGCAGAGGCACCTTTTGTTGAATTACAGTTATAATTATTTAATACAAATACGAAAGTTTCCTCTTTCAAACATCCATCCATCCATTTTCTGGACCGCTTATTCCTCACAAGGGTCGCGGGGGGTGCTGGAGCCTATCTCAGCTGGCTTTGGGCAGTGGGCGGGGTACACCCTGGACTGGTTGCCAGCCAATCGCAGGGCACACAGAGACGAACAACCAGCCACACTCACAAGCACACCTAGGGACAATTCGGAGCGCCCAACTAACCTGCCATGCATGTCTTTGGAATGTGGGAGGAGACCGGAGTACCCGGAGATGACCCACGCAGGCACGGGGAGAACATGCAAACTCCACTCAGGAAGGCCGGAACCTGGACTCGAACCCGAGTCCTCAGAACTGGGGGGCGGACCTGCTAACCAGTCATCCACCGTGCCGCCCTCTTTCAAACATTAAAGGGATCGTTCGGCTTTTTTAACATGAATCTCAATTCACCTACCGTGTGTGCGATCAGCACTGACTTACCCCTGACAGCGTTTGGTGACACGCGTTCTGGTTCGGCGTTGGACGAGAGGAAAATAGTCCAGCAAGCTGGCTGGGGTCTCGGAAATAAAGCGTTTTTCTTCTAAAAACTATTTGTTTTCAAAAGCGTGATACATTTCCATCACAATACTCTTTTCTGAATAAAGTCAGACGCCATTACCGCCAGCCACTACTTTTCTGTTTGTTCGTATCACTGCGCGGCGCCCTGTAGAACGCTAACCGACGCACTGCAGCCAGCTAGCTGGTACTTCCGCCGAAAAGGCAAACAACTTCAGGCAGAAGTATCAGCTAGCTGGCTGCAGTGCGTCGGTTAGCGTTCTACATGGCGTCGCGCAGTGATACGAACGAACAGAAAAGTAGTGGCTGGCGGTAATGGCGTCTGATTTTATTCAGAAAAGAGTATTGTGATGGAAATGTATCACGCTTTTGAAAACAAATAGTTTTTAGAAGAAAAACGCTTTATTTCCGAGGCCCCAGCCAGCTTGCTGGACTATTTTCCTCTCGTCCAACGCCGAACCAGAACGTGTCACCGAACGCTGTCAGGGGTAAGTCAGTGCTGATCGCACACACGGTAGGTGAGGATCAAATTGAGATTCATGTTAAAAAAGCCGAACGATCCCTTTAAGCATATAATATACATAAATGTCTTAAGTCCTCTTGTTTCTGTTTAACAAATTTAAAACATCATAAATCATGCTGTTTTTACTAAGTACTGTCTCGAATGTTCTCCAATTCCCATTCTGTAAATGTATCTTATGCCAAGAAACCTTTCTTGGGAGGAGCAAGATGGCGGCCTCGCAACTTCAAAAGTCTTGGGCTATCGGCTATTTAGTTATAAACTTATATACAGATTGGTGGGCTGGAGTGACGAATAAGAGCTGCTAGCGCGAGAAGATAGTTAGAGATATAAATAAACAAACAAACCTTCAAAACAGAAAAGCAGAAGGTGAAAGACTTAGCGACGACCACCTGCTGGCAACAGCTGCAGGTAAGCGGTGGTCGACCCATTGGGTCTGACACTATGAGCACCACCAAGGATAACTACGTTTGCGACGATGGCGGAGAAACATGTCCAGCAATGTCAAAGTAGTGCTGTCATACTTAAAAGCTTAAAAGCTTTAACTCTAGAAGTAAAGAGAGTTAAAGCTTTAACTGCACTAACTGTGATTACTCAACCTATGATTACATCAAAAAAAAAAAGTTGATGTGATAGAACATATTTGTTTGAATATTACTGAAATAATTCGTCTATTTCTCAGAGGGGAGGAGGAAAAAAACACTTTGACAATATTTTTGCTGAGGAATTAGCATTTTAACATGGATCAAATCTCCCAAAATTTTACTTTTCAGATGACTGACCCTTTAAAAAAAAAGAAAGAAAAGAAAAGAAAGACCAATTTTCTTTATAACATGGGAAAACCACAGTGAATCTTATTTCAACATTAGCACCAGTAGCAACTTTGACACTGCTATAAAAGTTTCACTTACTGGAGATCCATCATCGTAGTTTGTAGATGTTAGCTTAAGTCCGGTCCAGATGACGGCTGACTTTAGGTGATCTTCACAAAAGGACAACAGAAGCTTTTGTACAGTTAACAGTAACAGTCACCAACCTTGTGCACGTTGTGAAGCATTGCGGGATTATCCCCTGGCATGGTCAACATTGCCCAAATTGACACTTTAGTCTTGGCGCTTACCTATCAAGAATCTAAACTCATCATCCGATTCAGCCATGGTCAGCTTACTTTTCCTTCTGATGCAAAAAATCCTCGGCCTCCTTCCACCCTACTTTCTGTCTTCATCGTGAAAGTCAAAGCAAAAACCACAGAATGGGACTTGATCGGGGTTACAGCCGTTATCTAAAGGCTGTATAAAGTATTACTACACATATAGCCTGATATATATATATATATATATATATATATATATATATATATATATATATATATATATATATATATATATATACTAAACTATATATAGATTTATATATACTATATAACTAACTTGTGTAAAACCCAGTTTTTAAATGGCAACTTGTTTTTTTTTTTTTTTCGGGGGAAAAGCTTTGAAACAACCAGAGTGAAAAAGTACTTGTTTACTGTGGCAAACACAGACTAACACTAACAGTACCTGCCAGCCCCTTCCCATGTCCACTGTAAAAAGATGAACATGAACTAAAGTCCAATACGGAATCCAATTAAAACTAGAGCTGCGAGCAGCTATAAAGGGCCCTCGCAGCCCGGGCCACGTTGGGGTACTTGCACGTTGGGGTACTTGCACATTGGGGTACTGGCACATTGGAAGCAGAATTTCTTTGAAAATGGCATGATAAACGTGGATTTATTTATTTTTTTGCCAGGTGTGATGAGTGTGTCAAGCTCAATGGGTTTTGGTGATTGTTAAGATCTGCAAAAATCAGCGTCTTTTTTTATTTTTAGGCAATGAGTTGCCCTGATTGGTATTTTTCATAAAAGTATATATACACACATCATCGCTCGTACTCATTGCACAATGTTGCTTTTATTGTCCATAGAGGCGATCAAAGAAAATGAAACTAAATAAAAAAAGTACATATGTTTGGATCGGTCTGATGCCAGTGAACACATTGAGTGGTGGAAAGTAAAAGAATATTCATAAATGACTTAGTTATCATATTTACAATGAGTTTACAATTTTTGCAAAAATACCGTAAGTGAGGCATTTTTTTTTTTATGCCTCAAGGACTAGGTGGCGCTGTATTTATAACTGGGAGTTATTAAGCATAGCCTTCATTCACGATATTGCTTTTAATGTCCATAGAGGCTATCAAAAATACATAAAACTAAATAACAAAAATATGTATGTTTGGTTAGGTCTGATGCCAGTGAACATTTTGAGTGGTGGAAAGTAAAAGAATATTCATAAATTACTTCTTGATCACACTGAGAATGAGTTTACAATTTTTGTAAAAATACCGTAAGTGGGGTATTTTTTTTTCATGCCTCAAGGGCTAGGTGGCGCTGCATATATAACTGAATGTTGTCATAGAGATAGCTTCAGGCCTTGACTATAAACATACATGTCAAGTTTGGGATTTTTTGGAGCATGTACCGGAGAGTTATTAAGCATATCATTTTTCATTGCGAAACACAAATTTTGATGCCCCGCCCTCATCATATAGTATTTAGAAAAGTCAAGATTTTTCTCCCTGTCGTTGGCTCAGGTCTTGACATAGCCCAGGTCAAGTCTGAAGTCAGTCGGATGAAACGTGTAGGAGAAGTGGGCAAAGGTATGCCCCCTGTAAATGTGCTAAAATCGTAAAAAATGGGACATTCAAAAATTCGTAGCTCACTTCCTGTTCATTTTAGCATATGGGTCCAAGAGACTTTTTTTGTAGGTCTTGGGCTCCCTCATACACCTAAAAATTTTCGTAGATCTTGCTTAAACGTACAACCGGGGCTGCTTCATTAAAATTTTCTAGGGGGCGCTATTGAGTCATTTTTGTAAAAATAGCACAATCCAGGATAAAATATCGCTCATTTTGCCAGGCCAGATGTGTGTACCAAGTTTTATGCGTTTCTATGCCGGTTTAGGCCCTCAAAATTGGTGTTGTTTTCTTGGCGAACAGCGCTTAGCCACGCCCACAGCGATTCGCGAAAACTCACAAACTTCGTGTTGTGACATCATGAAGACCGAAACCCTCATCTGAGCAAATATGAGGTAGGTGCAGTTAATGTGGTTGGAGAAAAACATTGAAGAAAAATCGTAAGAAAAAAAATTGCCAGAAGGTGGCGCTATCAGTAAGATGAAATATAAGTTCGTAGATGTCTTAGGGGCTGGACTCTCATCAAATGTGTGAAATTTTGAGAAGATAGGATTACCTGGGTCAAGTAAAAGCAGCTTTTATTGCCACGAAAAATTACCAGAATTTGCGGCACCGTAGCGGCCACGCCCTTTGGCGAAAAGTTACAATATTCGGTGTGGGGCATGATCAACATCTTAAGGCTTGTCTGACCAATTTTCAACTGGATCTTTTCAAAGAGCTTGGCACAGTAGCTAAAAACGTAAAGTATGCATTTATTGTCACCACTAGGTGGCGCTATATATATAACAGAATTGTATCATATAGATGTTTTCAGGCCGTGACTATTAAGTTGCGTGAGAAGTTTGAGATTTTTTGGAGATTGTTCATGGGAGTTATTCAGCATTTTGTCTTTCTGGACAAATTAAATTTTAAAATCAATATTTGATGCCCCGCCCCCGTCATATAGTATTCCAAAAAGTCAAGATATTTTGCCCAGTTGTTGTCTTGGGTCTTGAGATGATACATGGCAAGTTTGAAGTCAACTGGCTGAAAAATATTTGCAAAGGGGGAAAAAGTATGACCACAGTGAATGTGCCAAAATGGGCCAAAATTGGACATTCAAAAATTCATAGCTCACTTCCTGTACATTTTAGGAAATGGCTTCCACTGACTTTTTTGTGCGTCTCGGGGTGCTACACGTGGCTGGCAATTTTCGTAGCTCTAGGTCAAACGGGCCGGGATTGGTTTTTATTTTTCTACGCTAGGGGGCGCTATAGAGTCGCATTGTTATGGCAACTACATAATATAAAATTTTTCGCCGGGCCCGAAGAGACTGCAAAGTTTGGTGAGTTTTCGTAAATGTTTAGGCCCTCAAAAATGCGATCGTTTACGGAGAAGAAGAAGAAGAAGAAGAAGAAGAAGAAGAAGAAGAAGAATTCTTACAAAAACAAGAGGGACCTCGCAGCGGTCGCTGCTCGGGCCCTAATAATAATAATTTTTACAAAAACAATAGGGACCTCGCAGCGGTCGCTGCTCGGGCCCTAACTAGAGCTGCGAGCAGATATAAAGGGCCCTCGCAGCCCGGGCCGCGTTGGGGTCCTTGCACGTTGGGGTACTTGCACGTTAGGGTACTGGCACGTTGGGGTACTGGCATATTGGAAGCAAAATTTCTTTGAAAATGGCATAATAAACGTTTACATGTAGAATATTTTTTTTGCCAGTGTGTGTCAAGCT
Organism: Festucalex cinctus; assembly: GCF_051991245.1. NCBI lineage: Eukaryota > Metazoa > Chordata > Actinopteri > Syngnathiformes > Syngnathidae > Festucalex > Festucalex cinctus. The sequence goes on from NC_135428.1 coordinate 21,373,248, forward strand.
CAACGGGTTTTGGTGATTGTTAAGACCTGCAAAAATCAGCGTCCTTTTTTATTTTTAGGCAATGAGTTGCCCTGATTGGTATTTTTTGCAAAAGTGTATATATACATCATCGCTCGTTGTACTCATTGCACAATGTTACTTTTATTGTCCAAAGGGGCAATCAAAAATGAATAAAACAAAATGGAAACGTACATACGTTTGGATCGGTGTGAAGCCAGTGAACAATTTGAGTGGTGGAAACTAAAAGAATATTCATAAATGACTTCGTCATCACACTTAGAATGAGTTTACATTTTTTGTACAAAATACCGTATGTGGGTTTTTTTTTTTTTATATAAGCCTCAAGGGCTAGGTGGCGCTGTATTTATAACTGAATGTTGTCATCGAGATACCTTCAGGCCTTGATTATAAGCATACATGTCAAGTGTGGGATTTTTTTTGGAGCATGTACCGTGGAGTTATTAAGCATATCCTTCATTCACGATATTGCTTTTAATGTCCACAGAGGCTATCAAAAATAAATAAAAATATATATATGTTTGGATAAGTCTGATGCCAGTGCACATTTTGAGTGGTGGAAACTAAAAGAATATTCATAAATGACTTAGTTATCACACTTAGAATGAGTTTACATTTTTTGTACAAAATACCGTATGTGGGGTATTTTTTTTTTATGCCTCAAGGGCTAGGTGGCGCTGCATATATAACTGAATGTTGTCATAGAGATAGCTTCAGGCCTTGACGATAAACATACATGTCAAGTTTGGGGTTTTTTGGAGCATGTACCGGGGAGTTATTAAGCATATCCTTTTTCAGTGCGAAACACAAATTTTGATGCCCCGCCTTCATCATATAGTATTTCGAAAGGTCAAGATTTTTCCCCCTGTCGTTGGCTCAGGTCTTGACATGGTCCAGGTCAAGTCTTAACTCAGTCAGATGAAACGTGTAGGAGAAGTGGGCAAAAGTCTGCCCCCTGTGAATGTGCAAAAATCGTCAAAAATGGGACATTCAAAAATTCGTAGCTCACTTCCTGTTCATTTTAGCATATGGGTCCAAGAGACTTTTTTGTAGGTCTTGGGCTCCCTCATACACCTAAAAATATTCGTCGTTCTTGCTTAAACGTACAACCGGGGCTGCTTCGTTAAAAACTTCTAGGGGGCGCTATTGAGTCATTTTTGTAAAAATAGCACAATCAACAATAAAATATTGCTCATTTTACCAGGCCAGATGTGTGTGCCAAGTTTCATGAGTTTCTGTGCATGTTTAGACCCTCAAAACTGGCGTTGTTTTCTTGGCGAACAGCGCTTAGCCACACCCACAGCAATTCGCGAAAACTCACAAACTTCGTGTTGTGACATCATGAAGGCCGAAACCCTCATCTGAGCAAATATGAGGTAGGTCCAGTTAACGTGTTTGGAGAAAAACGTAGAAGAAAATTCGTAATAAAAAAAATTGCCACTAGGTGGCGCTATCAGTTAGATGAAATATAAGTCAGTAGATGTCTTTAGGGCTGGACTCTCATCAAATGTGTGACATTTTGAGAAGATAGGATCATCTCGGTCAAGTTAATGCAGCTTTTATTTTCACGAAAAATCTTCAGACTTTGCGTCACCGTAGCGGCCACGCCCTTTGGCGAAAAGTTACAATATTCGGTGTGGGGCATGATCAACATGTTAAGCCTTTTCTGACCAATTTTCAAATGGATCCCTTCAACAAGCTCAGCACAGTAGCTAAAAACGTAAAGTATGACATTTATTGTAACCACTAGGTGGCGCTATATGTATAACTGAATTTTATCATATAGATGTTTTCAGGCCGTGACTATTACGTTGCCTGAGAAGTTTGAGATTTTTTGGAGCTTGAACATGGGAGTTATTAAGCATTTGCTCTTTCTGGACAAATGAAATTTTAAAGGCAATATTTGATGCCCCGCCCCCGTCATATAGTATTTCAAAAAGGCAAGATGTTTTGCCCAGTTTTTCTCTCAGGTCTTGAGATGATAAATGCCAAGTTTGAAGTCAATTGGATGAAAAATGTTTGCAAAGGGGGAAAAAGCATGACCACAGTGAATGTGCCAAAATAGGCCAAAATTGGACATAAAAAAATTCATAGCTCACTTCCTGTACATTTTAGCTACATGGTCCCAATAGACTTTTTTGTGCGTCTCGGGGTGCTACACGTGCGTGCCAATTTTCGTTGCTCTAGCTCAAACATGCCGGGCTTGGTTTTTATTTTTCTACGCTAGGGGGCGCTATCGAGTCGCATTGTTATGACGACTTAATAATATCAAATTTTTCGCCGGGCCTGAGGAGTGTGCAAAGTTCGGTGAGTTTTCGTGAATGTTTAGGTACCCAAAATCGCGATCGTTTGCGGAGAATAAAGAAGAAGAAGAAGAAGAAGAAGAAGAAGAACTAGAGCTGCGAGCAGCTATAAAGGGCCCTCGCAGCCCGGGCCACGTTGGGGTCCTTGCACGTTGGGGTACTTGCACGTTGGGGTACTGGCACATTGGGGTACTGGCATATTGGAAGCAACATTTCTTTGAAAATGGCATAATAAACGTTTACATGTAGAATATTTTTTTGCCAGTGTGTGTGTCAAGCTCAACGGATTTTGGTGATTGTTAAGACCTGCAAAAATCAGCGTCCTTATTTATTTTTAGGCAATGAGTTGCCCTGATTGGTATTTTTTTGTAAAAGTGTATATACACATCATCGCTCGTTGTACTCATTGCACAATGTTTACTTTTATTGTCCAAAGGGGCAATCAAAAATGAATAAAACAAAATGGAAACGTACATACGTTTGGATCGGTGTGAAGCCAGTGAACAATTTGAGTGGTGGAAACTAAAAGAATATTCATAAATGACTTAGTTATCACACTTAGAAGGAGTGTAAATTTTTTGTACAAAATACCGTATGTGGGGTATTTTTTTATTTTTTTTATATAAGCCTCAACGGCTAGGTGGCGCTGTATTTATAACTGAATGTTGTCATAGAGATACCTTCAGGCCTTGATTATAAGCATACATGTCAAGTGTGGGATTTTTTTTGGAGCATGTACCGTGGAGTTATTAAGCATATCCTTCATTCACGATATTGCTTTTAATGTCCATAGAGGCTATCAAAAATAAATAAAAATATATATATGTTTGGATACGTCTGATGCCAGTGAACATTTTGAGTGGTGGAAACTAAAAGAATATTCATAAATGACTTCGTTATCACACTTAGAATGAGTTTACATTTTTTGTACAAAATACCGTATGTGGGGTATTTTTTTTTCATGCCTCAAGGGCTAGGTGGCGCTGCATATATAACTGAATGTTGTCATAGAGATAACTTCAGGCCTTGACGATAAACATACATGTCAAGTTTGGGATTTTTTGGAGCATGTACCGGGGAGTTATCAAGCATATCCTTTTTCATTGCGAAACACAAATTTTGATGCCCCGCCCTCATCATATAGTATTTCGAAAAGTCAAAATTTTTCCCCCTGTCGTTGGCTCAGGTCTTGACATGGTCCAGGCCAAGTCTTAACTCAGTCGGATGAAACGTGTAGGAGAAGTGGGCAAAAGTCTTCCCCCTGTGAATGTGCAAAAATCGTCAAAAATGGGACATTCAAAAATTCGTAGCTCACTTCCTGTTCATTTTAGCATATGGGTACAAGAGACTTTTTTGTAGGTCTTGGGCTCCCTCATACACCTAAAAATATTCGTCGTTCTTGCTTAAACGTACAACCGGGGCTGCTTCGTTAAATATTTCGAGGGGGCGCTATTGAGTCATTTTTGTAAAAATAGCACAATCAACAATAAAATATTGCTCATTTTACCAGGCCAGATGTGTGTGCCAAGTTTCATGAGTTTCTGTGCATGTTTAGACCCTCAAAACTGGCGTTGTTTTCTTGGCGAACAGCGCTTAGCCACACCCACAGCAATTCGCGAAAACTCACAAACTTCGTGTTGTGACATCATGAAGGCTGAAACCCTCATCTGAGCAAATATGAGGTAGGTCCAGTTAACGTGTTTGGAGAAAAACGTAGAAGAAAATTCGTAATAAAAAAAATTGCCACTAGGTGGCGCTATCAGTTAGATTAAATATAAGTCAGTAGATGTCTTTAGGGCTGGACTCTCATCAAATGTGTGAAATTTTGAGAAGATAGGATCATCTCGGTCAAGTTAATGCAGCTTTTATTTTCACGAAAAATCTTCAGACTTTGCGTCACCGTAGCGGCCACGCCCTTTGGCGAAAAGTTACAATATTCGGTGTGGGGCATGATCAACATCTTAAGCCTTTTCTGACCAATTTTCAAATGGATCCCTTCAACAAGCTCAGCACAGTAGCTAAAAACGTAAAGTATGACATTTATTGTAACCACTAGGTGGCGCTATATGTATAACTGAATTTTATCATATAGATGTTTTCAGGCCGTGACTATTACGTTGCCTGAGAAGTTTGAGATTTTTTGGAGCTTGAACATGGGAGTTATTAAGCATTTGCTCTTTCTGGACAAATGAAATTTTAAAGGCAATATTTGATGCCCCGCCCCCGTCATATAGTATTTCAAAAAGGCAAGATGTTTTGCCCATTTGTTCTCTCAGGTCTTGAGATGATAAATGCCAAGTTTGAAGTCAATTGGATGAAAAATGTTTGCAAAGGGGGAAAAAGCATGACCACAGTGAATGTGCCAAAATAGGCCAAAATTGGACATAAAAAAATTCATAGCTCACTTCCTGTACATTTTAGCTACATGGTCCCAATAGACGTTTTTGTGCGTCTCGGGGTGCTACACGTGCCTGCCAATTTTTGTTGCTCTAGCTCAAACGTGCCGGGCTTGGTTTTTATTTTTCTACGCTAGGGGGCGCTATCGAGTCGCATTGTTATGACGACTTAATAATATCAAATTTTTCGCCGGGCCTGAGGAGTGTGCAAAGTTCGGTGAGTTTTCGTGAATGTTTAGGTACCCAAAATCGCGATCGTTTGCGGAGAATAAAGAAGAAGAAGAAGAAGAAGAAGAAGAAGAAGAAGAAGAAGAAGAAGAATTTTTACAAAAACAATAGGGACCTCGCAGCGGTCGCTGCTCGGGCCCTAATAACTAGAGCTGCGAGCAGCTATAAAGGGCCCTCGCAGCCCGGGCCACGTTGGGGTCCTTGCACGTTGTGGTACTTGCATGTTGGGGTACTGGCACATTGGGGTACTGGCATATTGGAAGCAAAATTTCTTTGAAAATGGCATAATAAACGTTTACATGTAGAATATTTTTTTGCCAGTGTGTGTGTCAAGCTCAACGGGTTTTGTTGATTGTTAAGACCTGCAAAAATCAGCGTCCTTTTTTATTTTTAGGCAATGAGTTGCCCTGATTGGTATTTTTTTGTAAAAGTGTATATACACATCATCGCTCGTTGTACTCATTGCACAATGTTACTTTTATTGTCCAAAGGGGCAATCAAAAATGAATAAAACAAAATGGAAACGTACATACGTTTGGATCGGTGTCAAGCCAGTGAACAATTTGAGTGGTGGAAACTAAAAGAATATTCATAAATGACTTAGTTATCACACTTAGAATGAGTGTACATTTTTTGTACAAAATACCGTATGTGGGGTATTTTTATTTTTTTTTATATAAGCCTCAAGGGCTAGGTGGCGCTGTATTTATAACTGAATGTTGTCATAGAGATACCTTCAGGCCTTGATTATAAGCATACATGTCAAGTGTGGGATTTTTTTTGGAGCATGTACCGTGGAGTTATTAAGCATATCCTTCATTCACGATATTGCTTTTAATGTCCATAGAGGCTATCAAAAATAAATAAAAAAATATATATGTTTGGATAAGTCTGATGCCAGTGAACATTTTGAGTGGTGGAAACTAAAAGAATATTCAGAAATGACTTCGTTATCACACTTAGAATGAGTTTACATTTTTTGTACAAAATACCGTATGTGGGGTATTTTTTTTTTCATGCCTCAAGGGCTAGGTGGCGCTGCATATATAACTGAATGTTGTCATAGAGATAACTTCAGGCCTTGACGATAAACATACATGTCAAGTTTGGGATTTTTTGGAGCATGTACCGGGGAGTTATCAAGCATATCCTTTTTCATTGCGAAACACAAATTTTGATGCCCCGCCCTCATCATATAGTATTTCGAAAAGTCAAAATTTTTCCCCCTGTCGTTGGCTCAGGTCTTGACATGGTCCAGGCCAAGTCTTAACTCAGTCGGATGAAACGTGTAGGAGAAGTGGGCAAAAGTCTGCCCCCTGTGAATGTGCAAAAATCGTCAAAAATGGGACATTAAAAAATTCGTAGCTCACTTCCTGTTCATTTTAGCATATGGGTGCAAGAGACTTTTTTGTAGGTCTTGGGCTCCCTCATACACCTAAAAATATTCGTCATTCTTGCTTAAACGTACAACCGGGGCTGCTTCGTTAAAAATTTCGAGGGGGCGCTATTGAGTCATTTTTGTAAAAATAGCACAATCAACAGTAAAATATTGCTCATTTTACCAGGCCAGATGTGTGTGCCAAGTTTCAGGAGTTTCTGTGCATGTTTAGACCCTCAAAACTGGCGTTGTTTTCTTGGCGAACAGCGCTTAGCCACGCCCACAGCAATTCGCGAAAACTCACAAACTTCATGTTGTGACATCATGAAGGCCGAAACCCTCATCTGAGCAAATATGAGGTAGGTCCAGTTAACGTGTTTGGAGAAAAACGTAGAAGAAAATTCGTAAGAAAAAAAATTGCCACTAGGTGGCGCTATCAGTAAGATGAAATATAAGTTCATAGATGTCTTTAGGGCTGGACTCTCATCAAATGTGTGAAATTTTGAGAAGATAGGATCATCTCGGTCAAGTTAATGCAGCTTTTATTGTCACGAAAAATCTTCAGACTTTGCGTCACCGTAGCGGCCACGCCCTTTGGCGAAAAGTTACAATATTCGGTGTGGGGCATCATCAACATCTTAAGGCTTTTCTGACCAATTTTCAACTGGATCCCTTCAACGAGCTCAGCACAGTAGCTAAAAACGTAAAGTATGACATTTATTGTAACCACTAGGTGGCGCTATATGTATAACTGAATTTTATCATATAGATGTTTTCAGGCCGTGACTATTACATTGCCTGAGAAGTTTGAGATTTTTTGGAGCTTGAACATGGGAGTTATTAAGCATTTGCTCTTTCTGGACAAATGAAATTTTAAAGGCAATATTTGATGCCCCGCCCCCATCATATAGTATTTCGAAAAGGCAAGACTTTTTGCCCAGTTGTTCTCTCAGGTCTTGAGATGATAAATGCCAAGTTTGAAGTCAATTGGATGAAAAATGTTTGCAAAGGGGGAAAAAGCATGACCACAGTGAATGTGCCAAAATAGGCCAAAATTGGACATAAGAAAATTCATAGCTCATTTCCTGTACATTTTAGCTACATGGTCCCAATAGACTTTTTTGTGCGTCTCGGGGTGCTACACGTGCCTGCCAATTTTTGTTGCTCTAGCTCAAACGTGCCGGGCTTGGTTTTTATTTTTCTATGCTAGGGGGCGCTATAGAGTCGCGTTGTTATGACGACTTCATAATATCAAATTTTTCGCCGGGCCTGAGGAGTGTGCAAAGTTTGGTGAGTTTTCGTGAATGTTTAGGTACCCAAAATCGTGATCGCTTGCGGAGAATAAAGAAGAAGAAGAAGAACTAGAGCTGCGAGCAGCTATAAAGGGCCCTCGCAGCCCGGGCCACGTTGGGGTCCTTGCACGTTGGGGTACTTGCACGTTGGGGTACTGGCACGTTGGGGTACTGGCATATTGGAAGCAAAATTTCTTTGAAAATGGCATAATAAACGTTTACATGTAGAATATTTTTTTGCCAGTGTGTGTGTCAAGCTCAACGGGTTTTGGTGATTGTTAAGACCTGCAAAAATCAGCGTCCTTTTTTATTTTTAGGCAATGAGTTGCCCTGATTGGTATTTTTTTGTAAAAGTGTATATACACATCATCGCTCGTTGTACTCATTGCACAATGTTACTTTTATTGTCCAAAGGGGCAATCAAAAATGAATAAAACAAAATGGAAACGTACATACGTTTGGATCGGTGTGAAGCCAGTGAACAATTTGAGTGGTGGAAACTAAAAGAATATTCATAAATGACTTAGTTATCACACTTAGAATGAGTGTACATTTTTTGTACAAAATACCGTATGTGGGGTATTTTTTATTTTTTTTATATAAGCCTCAAGGGCTAGGTGGCGCTGTATTTATAACTGAATGTTGTCATAGAGATACCTTCAGGCCTTGATTATAAGCATACATGTCAAGTGTGGGATTTTTTTTTGGAGCATGTACCGTGGAGTTATTAAGCATATCCTTCATTCACGATATTGCTTTTAATGTCCATAGAGGCTATCAAAAATAAATAAAAATATATATATGTTTGGATAAGTCTGATGCCAGTGAACATTTTGAGTGGTGGAAACTAAAAAAATATTCATAAATGACTTAGTTATCACACTTAGAATGAGTGTACATTTTTTGTACAAAATACCGTATGTGGGGTATTTTTTTTTCATGCCTCAAGGGCTAGGTGGCGCTGCATATATAACTGAATGTTGTCATAGAGATAACTTCAGGCCTTGACGATAAACATACATGTCAAGTTTGGGATTTTTTGGAGCATGTACCGGGGAGTTATCAAGCATATCCTTTTTCATTGTGAAACACAAATTTTGATGCCCCGCCCTCATCATATAGTATTTCGAAAAGTCAAAATTTTTCCCCCTGTCGTTGGCTCAGGTCTTGACATGGTCCAGGCCAAGTCTTAACTCAGTCGGATGAAACGTGTAGGAGAAGTGGGCAAAAGTCTGCCCCCTGTGAATGTGCAAAAATCGTCAAAAATGGGACATTCAAAAATTCGTAGCTCACTTCCTGTTCATTTTAGCATATGGGTACAAGAGACTTTTTTGTAGGTCTTGGGCTCCCTCATACACCTAAAAATATTCGGCGTTCTTGCTTAAACGTACAACCGGGGCTGCTTCGTTAAAAATTTCAAGGGGGCGCTATTGAGTCATTTTTGTAAAAATAGCACAATCAACAATAAAATATTGCTCATTTTACCAGGCCAGATGTGTGTGCCAAGTTTCAGGAGTTTCTGTGCATGTTTAGACCCTCAAAACTGGCCTTGTTTTCTTGGCGAACAGCGCTTAGCCACGCCTACAGCAATTCGCGAAAACTCACAAACTTCATGTTGTGACATCATGAAGGCCGAAACCCTCCTCTGAGCGAATATGAGGTAGGTCCAGTTAACGTGTTTGGAGAAAAACGTAGAAGAAAATTCGTAAGAAAAAAAATTGCCACTAGGTGGCGCTATCAGTTAGATGAAATGTAAGTTAGTAGATGTCTTTAGAGCTGGACTCTCTTCAAATGTGTGAAATTTTGAGAAGATAGGATCATCTCGGTCAAGTTAATGCAGCTTTTATTTTCACGAAAAATCTTCAGATTTTGCGTCACCGTAGCGGCCACGCCCTTTGACGAAAAGTTACAATATTCGGTGTGGGGCATGATCAACATCTTAAGGCTTTTCTGACCAATTTTCAAATGGATCCCTTCAACAAGCTCAGCACAGTAGCTAAAAACGTAAAGTATGACATTTATTGTAACCACTAGGTGGCGCTATATGTATAACTGAATTTTGTCATATAGATGTTTTCAGGCTGTGACTATTACGTTGCCTGAGAAGTTTGAGATTTTTTGGAGCTTGAACATGGGAGTTATTAAGCATTTGCTCTTTCTGGACAAATGAAATTTTAAAGGCAATATTTGATGCTCCGCCCCCGTCGTATAGTATTTCGAAAAGGCAAGATGTTTTGCCCAGCTCTTCTCTTAGGTCTTGAGATGATAAATGCCAAGTTTGAAGTCAATTGGATGAAAAATGTTTGCAAAGGGGGAAAAAGCATGACCACAGTGAATGTGCCAAAATAGGCCAAAATTGGACATTAAAAAATTCATAGCTCACTTCCTGTACATTTTAGCTACATGGTCCCAATAGACTTTTTTGTGCGTCTCGGGGTGCTACACGTGCCTGCCAATTTTCGTTGCTCTAGCTCAAACGTGTCGGGCTTGGATTTTATTTTTCTACGCTAGGGGGCGCTATAGAGTCGCGTTGTTATAACGACTTCATAATATCAAATTTTTCGCCGGACCTGAGGAGTGTGCAAAGTTTGGTGAGTTTTCGTGAATATTTAGGTACCCAAAATCGCGATTGTTTGCGGAGAATAAAGAAGAAGAAGAAGAAGAAGAAGAATAATAATAACTAGAGCTGCGAGCAGCTATAAAGGGCCCTCGCAGCCCGGGCCACGTTGGGGTCCTTGCACGTTGTGGTACTTGCATGTTGGGGTACTGGCACATTGGGGTACTGGCATATTGGAAGCAAAATTTCTTTGAAAATGGCATAATAAACGTTTACATGTAGAATATTTTTTTGCCAGTGTGTGTGTCAAGCTCAACGGGTTTTGGTGATTGTTAAGACCTGCAAAAATCAGCGTCCTTTTTTATTTTTAGGCAATGAGTTGCCCTGATTGGTATTTTTTGTAAAAGTGTATATATACATCATCGCTCGTTGTACTCATTGCACAATGTTACTTTTATTGTCCAAAGGGGCAATCAAAAATGAATAAAACAAAATGGAAACGTACATACGTTTGGATCGGTGTGAAGCCAGTGAACAATTTGAGTGGTGGAAACTAAAAGAATATTCATAAATGACTTAGTTATCACACTTAGAATGAGTGTACATTTTTTGTACAAAATACCGTATGTGGGGTATTTTTATTTTTTTTTATATAAGCCTCAAGGGCTAGGTGGCGCTGTATTTATAACTGAATGTTGTCATAGAGATACCTTCAGGCCTTGATTATAAGCATACATGTCAAGTGTGGGATTTTTTTTTGGAGCATGTACCGTGGAGTTATTAAGCATATCCTTCATTCACGATATTGCTTTTAATGTCCATAGAGGCTATCAAAAATAAATAAAAATATATATATGTTTGGATAAGTCTGATGCCAGTGAACATTTTGAGTGGTGGAAACTAAAAAAATATTCATAAATGACTTAGTTATCACACTTAGAATGAGTGTACATTTTTTGTACAAAATACCGTATGTGGGGTATTTTTTTTTCATGCCTCAAGGGCTAGGTGGCGCTGCATATATAATTGAATGTTGTCATAGAGATAACTTCAGGCCTTGACGATAAACATACATGTCAAGTTTGGGATTTTTTGGAGCATGTACCGGGGAGTTATCAAGCATATCCTTTTTCATTGTGAAACACAAATTTTGATGCCCCGCCCTCATCATATAGTATTTCGAAAAGTCAAAATTTTTCCCCCTGTCGTTGGCTCAGGTCTTGACATGGTCCAGGCCAAGTCTTAACTCAGTCGGATGAAACGTGTAGGAGAAGTGGGCAAAAGTCTGCCCCCTGTGAATGTGCAAAAATCGTCAAAAATGGGACATTCAAAAATTCGTAGCTCACTTCCTGTTCATTTTAGCATATGGGTACAAGAGACTTTTTTGTAGGTCTTGGGCTCCCTCATACACTTAAAAATATTCGTCATTCTTGCTTAAACGTACAACCGGGGCTGCTTCGTTAAAAATTTCAAGGGGGCGCTATTGAGTCATTTTTGTAAAAATAGCACAATCAACAATAAAATATTGCTCATTTTACCAGGCCAGATGTGTGTGCCAAGTTTCAGGAGTTTCTGTGCATGTTTAGACCCTCAAAACTGGCGTTGTTTTCTTGGCGAACAGCGCTTAGCCACGCCTACAGCAATTCGCGAAAACTCACAAACTTCGTGTTGTGACATCATGAAGGCCGAAACCCTCCTCTGAGCAAATATGAGGTAGGTCCAGTTAACGTGTTTGGAGAAAAACGTAGAAGAAAATTCGTAAGAAAAAAAATTGCCACTAGGTGGCGCTATCAGTTAGATGAAATGTAAGTTAGTAGATGTCTTTAGAGCTGGACTCTCTTCAAATGTGTGAAATTTTGAGAAGATAGGATCATCTCGGTCAAGTTAATGCAGCTTTTATTTTCACGAAAAATCTTCAGATTTTGCGTCACCGTAGCGGCCACGCCCTTTGACGAAAAGTTACAATATTCGGTGTGGGGCATGATCAACATCTTAAGGCTTTTCTGACCAATTTTCAAATGGATCCCTTCAACAAGCTCAGCACAGTAGCTAAAAACGTAAAGTATGACATTTATTGTAACCACTAGGTGGCGCTATATGTATAACTGAATTTTGTCATATAGATGTTTTCAGGCTGTGACTATTACGTTGCCTGAGAAGTTTGAGATTTTTTGGAGCTTGAACATGGGAGTTATTAAGCATTTGCTCTTTCTGGACAAATGAAATTTTAAAGGCAATATTTGATGCTCCGCCCCCGTCGTATAGTATTTCTAAAAGGCAAGATGTTTTGCCCAGCTGTTCTCTTAGGTCTTGAGATGATAAATGCCAAGTTTGAAGTCAATTGGATGAAAAATGTTTGCAAAGGGGGAAAAAGCATGACCACAGTGATCGTGCCAAAATAGGCCAAAATTGGACATTAAAAAATTCATAGCTCACTTCCTGTACATTTTAGCTACATGGTCCCAATAGACTTTTTTGTGCGTCTCGGGGTGCTACACGTGCCTGCCAATTTTCGTTGCTCTAGCTCAAACGTGTCGGGCTTGGTTTTTATTTTTCTACGCTAGGGGGCGCTATAGAGTCGCGTTGTTATAACGACTTCATAATATCAAATTTTTCGCCGGACCTGAGGAGTGTGCAAAGTTTGGTGAGTTTTCGTGAATATTTAGGTACCCAAAATCGCGATTGTTTGCGGAGAATAAAGAAGAAGAAGAATAATAATAATAATAATAATAATAATAATAATAATAATAATAATAATAATTTTTACAAAAACAATAGGGACCTCGCAGCGGTCGCTGCTCGGGCCCTAATAATAATAACTAGAGCTGCGAGCAGCTATAAAGGGCCCTCGCAGCCCGGGCCACGTTGGGGTCCTTGCACGTTGGGGTACTTGCACGTTGGGGTACTGGCACGTTGGGGTACTGGCATATTGGAAGCAAAATTTCTTTGAAAATGGCATAATAAACGTTTACATGTAGAATATTTTTTTGCCAGTGTGTGTGTCAAGCTCAACGGGTTTTGGTGATTGTTAAGACCTGCAAAAATCAGCGTCCTTTTTTATTTTTAGGCAATGAGTTGCTCTGATTGGTATTTTTTTGTAAAAGTGTATATACACATCATCGCTCGTTGTACTCATTGCACAATGTTACTTTTATTGTCCAAAGGGGCAATCAAAAATGAATAAAACAAAATGGAAACGTACATACGTTTGGATCGGTGTGAAGCCAGTGAACAATTTGAGTGGTGGAAACTAAAAGAATATTCATAAATGACTTAGTTATCACACTTAGAATGAGTGTACATTTTTTGTACAAAATACCGTATGTGGGGTATTTTTTTTATTTTTATATATAAGCCTCAAGGGCTAGGTGGCGCTGTATTTATAACTGAATGTTGTCATAGAGATACCTTCAGGCCTTGATTATAAGCATACATGTCAAGTGTGGGATTTTTTTTGGAGCATGTACCGTGGGGTTATTAAGCATATCCTTCATTCACGATATTGCTTTTAATGTCCATAGAGGCTATCAAAAATAAATAAAAATATATATATGTTTGGATAAGTCTGATGCCAGTGAACATTTTGAGTGGTGGAAACTAAAAAAATATTCATAAATGACTTAGTTATCACACTTAGAATGAGTTTACATTTTTTGTACAAAATACCGTATGTGGGGTATTTTTTTTTCATGCCTCAAGGGCTAGGTGGCGCTGCATATATAACTGAATGTTGTCATAGAGATAACTTCAGGCCTTGACGATAAACATACATGTCAAGTTTGGGATTTTTTGGAGCATGTACCGGGGAGTTATCAAGCATATCCTTTTTCATTGCAAAACACACATTTTGATGCCCCGCCCTCATCATATAGTATTTCGAAAAGTCAAGATTTTTCCCCCTGTCGTTGGCTCAGGTCTTGACATGGTCCAGGCCAAGTCTTAACTCAGTCGGATGAAACGTGTAGGAGAAGTGGGCAAAAGTCTGCCCCCTGTGAATGTGCAAAAATCGTCAAAAATGGGACATTCAAAAATTCGTAGCTCACTTCCTGTTCATCTTAGCATATGGGTACAAGGGACTTTTTTGTAGGTCTTGAGCTCCCTCATACACCTAAAAATATTCGTCGTTCTTGCTTAAACGTACAACCGGGGCTGCTTCGTTAAAAATTTCGAGGGGGCGCTATTGAGTCATTTTTTTTAAAAATAGCACAATCAACAATAAAATATTGCTCATTTTACCAGGCCAGATGTGTGTGCCAAGTTTCAGGAGTTTCTGTGCATGTTTAGACCCTCAAAACTGGCGTTGTTTTCTTGGCGAACGGCGCTTAGCCACGCCCACAGCAATTCGCGAAAACTCACAAACTTCGTGTTTGTCACGTTTCAGTTTGTTTGGGTTTGTGTTTTATTTTGGTGAGTGTTGGTTGTTGGGTGTTCCTGTCTTCTTCCCCAGTCTCGTTATGGTTAACCTTGTCCACCTGCTTGTGTCTTCCCTTCCTGGTGTGTATTGCTGATTGGTTTCCCCCTCCCTGCTGTGTCTCCCAGGTGTGTTCTGTTATTGTCATTAGTGTTAGTATAAGGGAGTGGTGTTTGTCTCACGCGGTTGTGGGAGCATTGTTTGATGTTTGTTTGCTATCTGATGTTTGCTGTTTGAAGACCTGCATGTTTGGTCTGCTACGCCAAGTCTGCTACGCCAAGTCTGCTACGCCAAGTCTGCTACGCCAAGTCTGCTACGCCAAGTCTGCTACGCCAAGTCATCTACGCCAAGTCTGCTACGCCAAGTCATCTACGCCAAGTCATCTACGCCAAGTCATCTACGCCAAGTCATCTACGCCAAGTCATCTACGCCAAGTCATCTACGCCAAGTCTGCCACGCCAAGTCTTCAAAGTCTGCCACGCCAAGTCTTCAAAGTCTGCCACGCCAAGTCTTCAAAGTCTGCCACGCCAAGTCTTCAAAGTCTGCCACGCCAAGTCTTCAAAGTCTGCCACGCCAAGTCTTCAAAGTCTGCCACGCCAAGTCTTCAAAGTCTGCCACGCCAAGTCTTCAAAGTCTGCCACGCCAAGTCTTCAAAGTCTGCCACGCCAAGTCTCTGCATCACGCCACGCCAAGTCTCTGCATCACGCCACGCCAAGTCTCTGCATCACGCCACGCCAAGTCTCTGCATCACGCCACGCCAAGTCTCTGCATCACGCCACGCCAAGTCTCTGCATCACGCCACGCCAAGTCTCTGCATCACGCCACGCCAAGTCTCTGCATCACGCCACGCCAAGTCTCTGCATCACGCCACGCCAAGTCTCCGCATCACGCCACGCCAAGTCTCCGCATCACGCCACGCCAAGTCTCCGCATCACGCCACGCCAAGTCTCCGCATCACGCCACGCCAAGTCTCCGCATCACGCCACGCCAAGTCTCTGCATCACGCCACGCCAAGTCTCCACCATGATTTGTGTCTACGTACAGCCCAGTCTACTCCCCTTCCGTCTTGTCTCGTCCTTCCCCGTCATAGTTAATAAAGTTCCTTACATCATCTTACCTGTCTGTCTTCCCGCCTGTTTCTTCCGCTTTTGGGTCCATCCATACCCCGCACGTTACAGAATGCTCCCACCAACCCGGACCCAGCGGAGGTTCCAAGTCCCCGTTCCGGCTCCGCGGAGGTTCCAAGTCCCTGTGCCGGCTCCGCGGAGGTTCCAAGTCCCTGTGCCGACTCCGCGCCGGATTCAAGTTCCCGTTCCGGCTCCGCGCCGGATTCAAGTTCCCGGTCCGGCTCCGCGCCGGCCTCAGGACCCCGTTCCGGCGCCCCGCCGGCTCCAGGCCCTCGTCCCGGCACCTCGGCAGCCCATGAATGCCACGCCTGTGCCGCTGCTGCCGCTTCAGCCCCTGGCCTCTTTGCCTGTGCCGCTGCTGCCGCTTCAGCCCCTGGCCGCTTCGCCTGGGCCGCCACCTCCTGTTCCTCGTCCGGCGGCGCATGGAATGCGTCCGCCACCTCCTGTTCCTCGTCCGGCGGCGCATGGAATGCGGCCGCCACCTCCTGTTCCTCGTCCGGCGGCGCATGGAATGCGTCCGCCACCTCCTGTTCCTCGTCAGGCGGCGCATGGAATGCGGCCGCCATCCCCTGTTCCTCGTCCGGCGGCGCACGGAATGCGGCCGCCACCCCCTGTTCCTCGTCCGGCGGCGCACGGAATGCGGCCGCCACCCCCTGTTCCTCGTCCGGCGGCGCACGGAATGCGGCCGCCACCCCCTGTTCCTCGTCCGGCGGCGCACGGAATGCGGCCGCCACCCCCTGTTCCTCGTCCGGCGGCGCACGGAATGCGGCCGCCACCCCCTGTTCCTCGTCTGGCGGCGCATGGATTGCGGCCGCCGCCTCCTGTTCCTCGTCAGGCGGCGCATGGATTGCGGCCGCCACCTCCTGTTCCTCGTCAGGCGGCGCACGGAATGCGGCCGCCACCCCCTGTTCCTCGTCCGGCGGCGCACGGAATGCGGCCGCCACCCCCTGTTCCTCGTCCGGCGGCGCACGGAATGCGGCCGCCACCCCCTGTTCCTCGTCCGGCGGCGCACGGAATGCGGCCGCCACCCCCTGTTCCTCGTCCGGCGGCGCACGGAATGCGGCCGCCACCCCCTGTTCCTCGTCCGGCGGCGCACGGAATGCGGCCGCCACCCCCTGTTCCTCGTCCGGCGGCGCACGGAATGCGGCCGCCACCCCCTGTTCCTCGTCCGGCGGCGCACGGAATGCGGCCGCCACCCCCTGTTCCTCGTCCGGCGGCGCACGGAATGCGGCCGCCACCCCCTGTTCCTCGTCTGGCGGCGCATGGATTGCGGCCGCCGCCTCCTGTTCCTCGTCCGGCGGCGCATGGATTGCGGCCGCCACCTCCTGTTCCTCGACCGGCGGCGCCTGGCCAGCGGCCGCCTTCGCTTGCACCAGTTCTGGCGGCGTCCGGCCGGCGGCCGCCATCGCCTGCACCAGTTCCGGCGGCGCCCGGCCGGCGGCCGCCATCGCCTGCACCAGTTCCGGCGGCGCCCGGCCCTGTGCCGCTGCCTCCGCAGCCCCTGGCCGCAACGCCTGTGCCGCTGCCTCCGCAGCCCCTGGCCGCAACGCCCGTGCCGCCTAAGCCCCTGGCGTCTCAGGTCCCCTCGTCGCGGCCAATTGGCATCTCGGGTCCCCTCGTCACGGCAGAGTTGCCGGCTTCTCCAGCTTCCTCATCTCTGCCCCAGCCAAAGTCCACAGCTTCCTCGTCTCTGCCCCAGCCAAAGTCCACAGCTTCCTCGTCTCTGCCCCAGCCAAAGTCCACAGTTTCCTCGTCTCTGCCCCAGCCAAAGTCCACAGCTCCCTCGTCTCTGCCCCAGCCAAAGTCCACAGCTCCCTCGTCTCTGCCCCAGCCAAAGTCCACAGCTTCCTCGTCTCTGCCCCAGCCAAAGTCCACAGCTTCCTCGTCTCTGCCCCAGCCAAAGTCCCCAGCTTCCTCGTCTCCGCCCCAGCCAAAGTCTCCGGTTTTGGGGTCCGCCCTGGGCAGCGCGGTAATGGCGACCGACCCGGGACCCAGCGCCAGGCGGCGCAAGAGAAGGGCTCACCGCGGGAACCGGCCCTTGGCGGCGCCACTTCTGTTGTCGCCCCTTGAGCCCGCAATACGGCCGCCTCCTGGGCCGTCCCCCGATCCAAGTTTCATGGAGTTTTGTAGGGCAGTTTTTCGCCCCTGGGTAGACTCCTGTTCGTACCCTGATTAGGGGCAGAGTTGGCTCCCTTCCCGTCCCCGCCCTCCCCGTTTTGGCTTGTTCTTGTTTTAGGGACGTCTGGGAGCCGTCCCTTGGTGGGGGGGTACTGTCACGTTTCAGTTTGTTTGGGTTTGTGTTTTATTTTGGTGAGTGTTGGTTGTTGGGTGTTCCTGTCTTCTTCCCCAGTCTCGTTATGGTTAACCTTGTCCACCTGCTTGTGTCTTCCCTTCCTGGTGTGTATTGCTGATTGGTTTCCCCCTCCCTGCTGTGTCTCCCAGGTGTGTTCTGTTATTGTCATTAGTGTTAGTATAAGGGAGTGGTGTTTGTCTCACGCGGTTGTGGGAGCATTGTTTGATGTTTGTTTGCTATCTGATGTTTGCTGTTTGAAGACCTGCATGTTTGGTCTGCTACGCCAAGTCTGCTACGCCAAGTCTGCTACGCCAAGTCTGCTACGCCAAGTCTGCTACGCCAAGTCTGCTACGCCAAGTCTGCTACGCCAAGTCTGCTACGCCAAGTCTGCTACGCCAAGTCATCTACGCCAAGTCATCTACGCCAAGTCATCTACGCCAAGTCTGCCACGCCAAGTCTTCAAAGTCTGCCACGCCAAGTCTTCAAAGTCTGCCACGCCAAGTCTTCAAAGTCTGCCACGCCAAGTCTTCAAAGTCTGCCACGCCAAGTCTTCAAAGTCTGCCACGCCAAGTCTTCAAAGTCTGCCACGCCAAGTCTTCAAAGTCTGCCACGCCAAGTCTTCAAAGTCTGCCACGCCAAGTCTTCAAAGTCTGCCACGCCAAGTCTCTGCATCACGCCACGCCAAGTCTCTGCATCACGCCACGCCAAGTCTCTGCATCACGCCACGCCAAGTCTCTGCATCACGCCACGCCAAGTCTCTGCATCACGCCACGCCAAGTCTCTGCATCACGCCACGCCAAGTCTCTGCATCACGCCACGCCAAGTCTCTGCATCACGCCACGCCAAGTCTCTGCATCACGCCACGCCAAGTCTCCGCATCACGCCACGCCAAGTCTCCGCATCACGCCACGCCAAGTCTCCACCATGATTTGTGTCTACGTACAGCCCAGTCTACTCCCCTTCCGTCTTGTCTCGTCCTTCCCCGTCATAGTTAATAAAGTTCCTTACATCATCTTACCTGTCTGTCTTCCCGCCTGTTTCTTCCGCTTTTGGGTCCATCCATACCCCGCACGTTACAGTGTTGTGACATCATGAAGGCCGAAACCCTCATCTGAGCAAATATGAGGAAGGTCCAGTTAACGTGTTTGGAGAAAAACGTAGAAGAAAATTCGTAAGAAAAAAAATTGCCACTAGGTGGCGCTATCAGTTAGATGAAATGTAAGTTAGTAGATGTCTTTAGAGCTGGACTCTCATCAAATGTGTGAAATTTCGAGAAGATAGGATCATCTCGGTCAGGTTAATGCAGCTTTTATTGTCACGAAAAATCTTCAGAATTTGCGTCACCGTAGCGGCCACGCCCTTTGGCGAAAAGTTACAATATTCGGTGTGGGGCATCATCAACATCTTAAGGCTTTTCTGACCAATTTTCAACTGGATCCCTTCAACGAGCTCAGCACAGTAGCTAAAAACGTAAAGTATGACATTTATTGTCACCACTAGGTGGCGCTATATATATAACAGAATTGTATCATATAGATGTTTTCAGGCCGTGACTATTACGTTGCCTGAGAAGTTTGAGATTTTTTGGAGCTTGTACATGGGAGTTATTCAGCATTTGCTCTTTCTGGACAAATGAAATTTTAAAGGCAATATTTGATGCCCCGCCCCCGTCATATAGTATTTCGAAAAGGCAAGACTTTTTGCCCAGCTGTTCTCTTAGGTCTTGAGATGATAAATGCCAAGTTTGAAGTCAATGGGATGAAAGATGTTTGCATAGGGGGAAAAAGCATGACCACAGTGAATGTGCCAAAATAGGCCAAAATTGGACATTAAAAAATTCATAGCTCACTTCCTGTACATTTTAGCTACATGGTCCCAATAGACTTTTTTGTGCGTCTCGGGGTGCTACACGTGCCTGCCAATTTTCGTTGCTCTAGCTCAAACGTGCCGGGCTTGGTTTGTATTTTTCTATGCTAGGGGGCACTATAGAGTCGCGTTGTTATAACGACTTCATAATATCAAATTTTTCGCCGGACCTGAGGAGCGTGCAAAGTTCGGTGAGTTTTCATGAATATTTAGGTACCCAAAATCGCGATTGTTTGCGGAGAATAAAGAAGAAGAAGAAGAAGAAGAAGAAGAAGAAGAATAACTAGAGCTGCGAGCAGCTATAAAGGGCCCTCGCAGCCCGGGCCACGTTGGGGTCCTTGCACGTTTGGGTACTTGCACGTTGGGGTACTGGCACGTTGGGGTACTGGCATATTGGAAGCAAAATTTCTTTGAAAATGGCATAATAAACGTTTACATGTAGAATATTTTTTTGCCAGTGTGTGTGTCAAGCTCAACGGGTTTTGGTGATTGTTAAGACCTGCAAAAATCAGCGTCCTTTTTTATTTTTAGGCAATGAGTTGCCCTGATTGGTATTTTTTTGTAAAAGTGTATATACACATCATCGCTCGTTGTACTCATTGCACAATGTTACTTTTATTGTCCAAAGGGGCAATCAAAAATGAATAAAACAAAATGGAAACGTACATACGTTTGGATCGGTGTGAAGCCAGTGAACAATTTGAGTGGTGGAAACTAAAAGAATATTCATAAATGACTTAGTTATCACACTTAGAATGAGTGTACATTTTTTGTACAAAATACCGTATGTGGGGTATTTTATTTTTTTTTATATATAAGCCTCAAGGGCTAGGTGGCGCTGTATTTATAACTGAATGTTGTCATCGAGATACCTTCAGGCCTTGACGATAAACATACATGTCAAGTTTGGGATTTTTTGGAGCATGTACCGGGGAGTTATTAAGCATATCCTTTTTCAGTGCGAAACACAAATTTTGATGCCCCGCCTTCATCATATAGTATTTCGAAAGGTCAAGATTTTTCCCCCTGTCGTTGGCTCAGGTCTTGACATGGTCCAGGTCAAGTCTTAACTCAGTCGGATGAAACGTGTAGGAGAAGTGGGCAAAAGTCTGCCCCCTGTGAATGTGCAAAAATCGTCAAAAATGGGACATTCAAAAATTCGTAGCTCACTTCCTGTTCATTTTAGCATATGGGTACAAGAGACTTTTTTGTAGGTCTTGGGCTCCCTCATACACCTAAAAATATTCGTCATTCTTGCTTAAACGTACAACCAGGGCTGCTTCGTTAAAAATTTCGAGGGGGCGCTATTGAGTCATTTTTGTAAAAATAGCACAATCAACAATAAAATATTGCTCATTTTACCAGACCAGATGTGTGTGCCAAGTTTCAGGAGTTTCTGTGCATGTTTAGACCCTCAAAACTGGCGTTGTTTTCTTGGCGAACAGCGCTTAGCCACGCCCACAGCAATTCGCGAAAACTCACAAACTTCGTGTTGTGACATCATGAAGGCCGAAACCCTCATCTGAGCAAATATGAGGTAGGTCCAGTTAACGTGTTTGGAGAAAAACGTAGAAGAAAATTCGTAAGAAAAAAAATTGCCACTAGGTGGCGCTATCAGTTAGATGAAATGTAAGTTAGTAGATGTCTTTAGAGCTGGACTCTCATCAAATGTGTGAAATTTTGAGAAGATAGGATCATCTCGGTCAAGTTAATGCAGCTTTTATTGTCACGAAAAATCTTCAGACTTTGCGTCACCGTAGCGGCCACGCCCTTTGGCGAAAAGTTACAATATTCGGTGTGGGGCATCATAAACATCTTAAGGCTTTTCTGACCAATTTTGAACTGGATCCCTTCAACGAGCTCAGCACAGTAGCTAAAAACGTAAAGTATGACATTTATTGTAACCACTAGGTGGCGCTATATGTATAACTGAATTTTATCATATAGATGTTTTCAGGCCGTGACTATTACATTGCCTGAGAAGTTTGAGATTTTTTGGAGCTTGAACATGGGAGTTATTAAGCATTTTCTCTTTCTGGACAAATGAAATTTTAAAGGCAATATTTGATGCCCCACCCCCATCATATAGTATTTCGAAAAGGCAAGACTTTTTGCCCAGTTGTTCTCTCAGGTCTTGAGATGGTAAATGCCAAGTTTGAAGTCAATTGGATGAAAAATGTTTGCAAAGGGGGAAAAAGCATGACCACAGTGAATGTGCCAAAATAGGCCAAAATTGGACATAAAAAAATTCATAGCTCATTTCCTGTACATTCTAGCTACATGGTCCAAATAGACTTTTTTGTGCGTCTCGGGGTGCTACACGTGCCTGCCAATTTTTGTTGCTCTAGCTCAAACGTGCCGGGCTTGGTTTTTATTTTTCTATGCTAGGGGGCGCTATAGAGTCGCGTTGTTATGACGACTTCATAATATCAAATTTTTCGCCGGGCCTGAGGAGTGTGCAAAGTTTGGTGAGTTTTCGTGAATGTTTAGGTACCCAAAATCGTGATCGTTTGCGGAGAATAAAGAAGAATAATAATAACTAGAGCTGCGAGCAGCTATAAAGGGCCCTCGCAGCCCGGGCCACATTGGGGTCCTTGCACGTTGGGGTACTTGCACGTTGGGGTACTGGCACGTTGGGGTACTGGCATATTGGAAGCAAAATTTCTTTGAAAATGGCATAATAAACGTTTACATGTAGAATATTTTTTTGCCAGTGTGTGTGTCAAGCTCAACGGGTTTTGGTGATTGTTAAGACCTGCAAAAATCAGCGTCCTTTTTTATTTTTAGGCAATGAGTTGCCCTGATTGGTATTTTTTTGTAAAAGTGTATATACACATCATCGCTCGTTGTACTCATTGCACAATGTTACTTTTATTGTCCAAAGGGGCAATCAAAAATGAATAAAACAAAATGGAAACGTACATACGTTTGGATCGGTGTGAAGCCAGTGAACAATTTGAGTGGTGGAAACTAAAAGAATATTCATAAATGACTTAGTTATCACACTTAGAATGATTGTACATTTTTTGTACAAAATACCGTATGTGAGGTATTTTTTATTTTTTTTTATATAAGCCTCAAGGGCTAGGTGGCGCTGTATTTATAACTGAATGTTGTCATAGAGATACCTTCAGGCCTTGATTATAAGCATACATGTCAAGTGTGGGATTTTTTTTGGAGCATGTACCGTGGAGTTATTAAGCATATCCTTCATTCACGATATTGCTTTTAATGTCCATAGAGGCTATCAAAAATAAATAAAACTATATATATGTTTGGATAAGTCTGATGCCAGTGAACATTTTGAGTGGTGGAAACTAAAAGAATATTCATAAATGACTTAGTTATCACACTTAGAATGAGTTTCCATTTTTTGTACAAAATACCGTATGTGTGGTATTTTTTTTTCATGCCTCAAGGGCTAGGTGGCGCTGCATATATAACTGAATGTTGTCATAGAGATAACTTCAGGCCTTGACGATAAACATACATGTCAAGTTTGGGATTTTTTGGAGCATGTACCGGGGAGTTATCAAGCATATCATTTTTCATTGCGAAACACAAATTTTGATGCCCCGCCCTCATCATATAGTATTTCGAAAAGTCAAAATTTTTCCCCCTGTCGTTGGCTCAGGTCTTGACATGGTCCAGGCCAAGTCTTAACTCAGTCGGATGAAACGTATAGGAGAAGTGGGCAAAAGTCTGCCCCCTGTGAATGTGCAAAAATCGTCAAAAATGGGACATTCAAAAATTCGTAGCTCACTTCCTGTTCATTTTAGCATATGGGTACAAGAGACTTTTTTGTAGGTCTTGGGCTCCCTTATACACCTAAAAATATTCGTCGTTCTTTCTTAAACGTACAACCGGGGCTGCTTCGTTAAAAATTTCGAGGGGGCGCTATTGAGTCATTTTTTTAAAAATAGCACAATCGCCGATAAAAAATTGCTCATTTTACCAGGCCAGATGTGTGTGCCAAGTTTCAGGAGTTTCTGTGCATGTTTAGACCCTCAAAACTGGCGTTGTTTTCTTGGCGAACAGCGCTTAGCCACGCCCACAGCAATTCGCGAAAACTCACAAACTTCGTGTTGTGACATCATGAAGGCCGAAACCCTCATCTGAGCAAATATGAGGTAGGTCCAGTTAACGTGTTTGGAGAAAAACGTAGAAGAAAATTCGTAAGAAAAAAAATTGCCACTAGGTGGCGCTATCAGTAAGATGAAATGTAAGTTAGTAGATGTCTTTAGGGCTGGACTCTCATCAAATGTGTGAAATTTTGAGAAGATAGGATCATCTCGGTCAAGTTAATGCAGCTTTATTGTCACGAAAAATCTTCAGACTTTGCGTCACCGTAGCGGCCACGCCCTTTGGCGAAAAGTTACAATATTCGGTGTGGGGCATCATCAACATCTTAAGGCTTTTCTGACCAATTTTCAACTGGATCCCTTCAACGAGCTCAGCACAGTAGCTAAAAACGTAAAGTATGACATTTATTGTAACCACTAGGTGGCGCTATATGTAGAACTGAATTTTGTCATATAGATGTTTTCAGGCCGTGACTATTACGTTGCCTGAGAAGTTTGAGATTTTTTGGAGCTTGTACATGGGAGTTATTAAGCATTTGCTCTTTCCGGACAAATGAAATTTTAAAGGCAATATTTGATGCCCCGCCCCCGTCATATAGTATTTCAAAAAGGCAAGACTTTTTGCCCAGCTGTTCTCTTAGGTCTTGAGATGATAAATGCCAAGTTTGAAGTCAATGGGATGAAAAATGTTTGCATAGGGGGAAAAAGCATGACCACAGTGAATGTGCCAAAATAGGCCAAAATTGGACATTAAAAAATTCATAGCTCACTTCCTGTACATTTTAGCTACATGGTCCCAATAGACTTTTTTGTGCGTCTCGGGGTGCTACACGTGCCTACCAATTTTCGTTGCTCTAGCTCAAACGTGCCGGGCTTGGTTTTTATTTTTCTATGCTAGGGGGCGCTATAGAGTCGCGTTGTTATGACGACTTCATAATATCAAATTTTTCGCCGGACCTGAGGAGTGTGCAAAGTTCGGTGAGTTTTCGTGAATGTTTAGGTACCCAAAATCGTGATCGTTTACGGAGAAGAAGAAGAAGAAGAAGAAGAATAATAATAACTAGAGCTGCGAGCAGCTATAAAGGGCCCTCGCAGCCCGGGCCACGTTGGGGTACTTGCACGTTGGGGTACTTGCACGTTGGGGTACTGGCACGTTGGGGTACTGGCAAGTTTAGGTACGGCACATTGGAAGCAGAATTTCTTTGAAAATGGCATGATAAACCTTGACATGTGGATTTTTTTTTTTTTTGTAAAAATACCGTTAAGTTGGTGTATTTTTTTTTATGCCTCTAGGGCTAGGTGGCGCTGTATATATAATGGAATGTTGTCATAGGGATACCTTCAAGCCTTGACTCTAAACATACATGTCAAGTGTGGGATTTTTTTGGAGCATGTACCGTGGAGTT
Source organism: Festucalex cinctus (assembly GCF_051991245.1). NCBI lineage: Eukaryota > Metazoa > Chordata > Actinopteri > Syngnathiformes > Syngnathidae > Festucalex > Festucalex cinctus. The sequence continues at coordinate 21,398,605 of NC_135428.1, forward strand.
ATTAAGCATATCCTTCATTCACGATATTGCTTTTAATGTCCATTAGAGGCTATCAAAAATAAATAAAAAAGTACATGTTTGGATAAGTCTAATGCCAGTGAACATTTTGAGTGGTGGAAAGTAAAAGAATATTCATAAATGACTTAGTTATCACACTTAGAATGAGTTTACATTTTTTGTACAAAATACCGTATGTGGGGTATTTTTTTGTTTTGCCTCAAGGGCGAGGTGGCGCTGCATATATAACTGAATGTTGTCATAGAGATACCTTCAGGCCTTGACGATAAACATACATGTCAAGTTTGGGATTTTTTGGAGCATGTATCGGGGAGTTATTAAGCATATCCTTTTTCAGTGCGAAACACAAATTTTGATGCCCCGCGCTCATCATATAGTATTTCCAAAAGTCAAGATTTTTCCGTCTGTTGTTGGCTCAGGTCTTGACATGGTCCAGGTCAAGTCATAAGTCAGTCGGATAAAACATGTAGGAGAAGTGGGCAAAAGTATGCCCCCTGAAAATGTGCAAAAATCGTCAAAAATGGGACATTCAAAAATTCGTACCTCACTTCCTGTTCATTTTAGCATATGGGTCCAAGAGACTTTTTTGTAGGTCTTTGGCTCCCTCATACACGTAAAAATTTTCGTAGATCTTGCTTAAACGTAGAATCGGGGCTGCTTCGTTAAAAATTTCTAGGGGGCGCTATTGAGTCATTTTTGTAAAAATAGTACAATCAACAATAAAATATTGTTCATTTTACCAGGCCAGATGTGTGTGCCAAGTTTCATGAGTTTCTGCGCATGTTTAGACCCTCAAAACTGGCGTTTTCTTGGCGAACAGTGCTTAGCCACGCCCACAGCGATTCGCGAAAACTCACAAACTTCGTGTTGTGACATCATGAAGGCCGAAACCCTCATCTGAGCAAATATGAGGTTGGTCCAGTTAACGTGTTTGGAGAAAAATGTACAAGAAAATTCGTAAGAAAAAAAATTGCCACTAGGTGGCGCTATCAGTAAGATGAAATATAAGTTCGTAGATGTCTTAAGGGCTGGACTCTCATCAAATGTGTGAAATTTTGAGAAGATAGGATCATCTCGGTCAAGTTCATGCAGCTTTTATTGTCACGAAAAATTTTCGGACTTTGCGTCACCGTAGCGGCCACGCCCTTTGGCGAAAAGTTACAATATTCGGTGTGGGGCATGATCAACATCTTAAGGCTTTTCTGACCAATTTTCAACTGGATCCCTTCAACGAGCTCGGCACAGTAGCTAAAAACGTAAAGTATGACATTTATTGTTACCACTAGGTGGCGCTATATGTATAACTGAATTTTATCATATAGATGCTTTCAGGCCGTGACTATTACGTTGCCTGAGAAGTTTGAGATTTTTTGGAGCTTGAACATGGGAGTTATCACACTTAGAATGAGTTGACATTTTTTGTACAAAATACCGTATGTGGGGTATTTTTTTTTCACGCCTGAAGGGCTAGGTGGCGCTGCATATATAACTGAATTTTGTCATAGAGATACCTTCAGGCTTTGACTATAAACATACATGTCAAGTTTGGGATTTTTTGGAGCATGTAACGGGGAGTTATTAAGCATATCCTTTTTCAGTGCGAAACACAAAATTTGATGCCCCGCCCTCATCATATAGTATTTCCAAAAGTCAAGATTTTTCTGCCTGTAGTTGGCTCAGATCTTGACATGGTCCAGGTCAAGTCTAAAGTCAGTCGGATGAAATGTGTAGGAGAAGTGGGCAAAAGTATGCCCCCTGAAAATGTGCAAAAATCGTCAAAAATGGGACATTCAAAAATTCATAGCTCACTTCCTGTTCATTTTAGCACATGGGTCCAAGAGACTTTTTTGTAGGTCTTGGACTCCCTCATACACCTAAAAATTTTCGTAGATCTTGCTTAAACGTACAATCGGGGCTGCTTCGTTAAAGATTTCTAGGGGGCGCTATTGAGTCATTTTTGTAAAAATAGGACAATACATGATAAAATATTGCTCATTTTGCCAGGCCAGATGTGTGTGCCAAGTTTCATGAGTTTCTGCGCATGTTTAGACCATCAAAACTAGCGTTGTTTTCTTGGCGAACAGTGCTTAGCCACGCCCACAGCGATTCGCGAAAACTCACAAACTTCGTGTTGTGACATCATGAAGGCCGAAACCCCCATCTGAGCAAATATGAGGTTGGTCCAGTTAACGTGTTTGGAGAAAAATGTACAAGAAAATTCGTAAGAAAAAAAATTGCCACTAGGTGGCGCTATCAGTTAGATGAAATATAAGTTCGTAGATGTCTTTAGGGCTGGACTCTCATCAAATGTGTGAAATTTTGAGAAGATAGGATCATCTCGGTCAAGTTCATGCAGCTTTTATTGTCACGAAAAATCTTCAGACTTTGCGTCACCGTAGCGGCCACGCCCTTTGGCGAAAAGTTACAATATTCGGTGTGGGGCATCATCAACATCTTAAGGCTTTTCTGACCAATTTTCAACTGGATCCCTTCAACGAGCTCAGCACAGTAGCTAAAAACATAAAGTATGACATTTATTGTAACCACTAGGTGGCGCTATATGTATAACTGAATTTTTTCATATAGGTGTTTTCAGGCCGTGACTATTACGTTGCCTGAGAAGTTTGAGATTTTTTGGAGCTTGTACATGGGAGTTATTCAGCATTTGCTCTTTCTGGACAAATGAAATTTTAAAGGCAATATTTGATGCCCCGCCCCCGTCATATAGTATTTCGAAAACGCAAGATTTTTTGCCTAGTTTTTCTCTTAAGTCTTGAGATGATAAATGCCAAGTTTAAAGTCAATGGGATGAAAAATGTTTGCATAGGGGGAAAAAGCATGACCACAGTGAATGTGCCAAAATAGGCCAAAATTGGACATTAAAAAATTCATAGCTCACTTCCTGTACATTTTAGGAAATGGCTTCCACTGACTTTTTTGTGCGTCTCGTAGTGCTACACGTGCCTGCCAATTTTCGTAGCTCTAGCTCAAACGGGCCGGGATTGGTTTTTATTTTTCTACGCTAGGTGGCGCTATAGAGTCGCGTTGTTATGACAACTACATAATAACAAATTTTTCGCCGGGCCCGAAGAGACTGCAAAGTTTGGTGAGTTTTCGTAAATATTTAGGCCCTCAAAAATGCGATCGTTTACGGAGAAGAAGAAGAAGAAGAATAATAATAATTCTTACAAAAACAAGAGGGACCTCGCAGCGGTCGCTGCTCGGGCCCTAACTAGAGCTGCGAGCAGCTATAAAGGGCCCTCGCAGCCCGGGCCACGTTGGGGTACTTGCACGTTGGGGTACTTGCACGTTGGGGTACTGGCACGTTGGGGTACTGGCAAGTTTAGGTACGGCACATTGGAAGCAGAATTTCTTTGAAAATGGCATGATAAACCTTGACATGTGGATTTTTTTTTTTTTTGTAAAAATACCGTTAAGTTGGTGTATTTTTTTTTATGCCTCTAGGGCTAGGTGGCGCTGTATATATAATGGAATGTTGTCATAGGGATACCTTCAAGCCTTGACTCTAAACATACATGTCAAGTGTGGGATTTTTTTGGAGCATGTACCGTGGAGTTATTAAGCATATCCTTCATTCACGATATTGCTTTTAATGTCCATAGAGGCTATCAAAAATAAATAAAAAAGTACATGTTTGGATAAGTCTAATGCCAGTGAACATTTTGAGTGGTGGAAAGTAAAAGAATATTCATAAATGACTTAGTTATCACACTTTGAATGAGTTTACATTTTTTGTACAAAATACCGTATGTGGGGTATTTTTTTGTTTTGCCTCAAGGGCGAGGTGGCGCTGCATATATAACTGAATGTTGTCATAGAGATACCTTCAGGCCTTGACGATAAACATACATGTCAAGTTTGGGATTTTTTGGAGCATGTATGGGGGAGTTATTAAGCATATCCTTTTTCAGTGCGAAACACAAATTTTGATGCCCCGCGCTCATCATATAGTATTTCCAAAAGTCAAGATTTTTCCGTCTGTTGTTGGCTCAGGTCTTGGCATGGTCCAGGTCAAGTCATAAGTCAGTCGGATAAAACATGTAGGAGAAGTGGGCAAAAGTATGCCCCCTGAAAATGTGCAAAAATCGTCAAAAAGGGGACATTCAAAAATTCGTACCTCACTTCCTGTTCATTTTAGCATATGGGTCCAAGAGACTTTTTTGTAGGTCTTTGGCTCCCTCATACACGTAAACATTTTCGTAGATCTTGCTTAAACGTAGAATCGGGGCTGCTTCGTTAAAAATTTCTAGGGGGCGCTATTGAGTCATTTTTGTAAAAATAGTACAATCAACAATAAAATATTGTTCATTTTACCAGGCCAGATGTGTGTGCCAAGTTTCATGAGTTTCTGCGCATGTTTAGACCCTCAAAACTGGCGTTGTTTTCTTGGCGAACAGTGCTTAGCCACGCCCACAGCGATTCGCGAAAACTCACAAACTTCGTGTTGTGACATCATGAAGGCCGAAACCCTCATCTGAGCAAATATGAGGTTGGTCCAGTTAACGTGTTTGGAGAAAAATGTACAAGAAAATTCGTAAGAAAAAAAATTGCCACTAGGTGGCGCTATCAGTAAGATGAAATATAAGTTCGTAGATGTCTTAAGGGCTGGACTCTCATCAAATGTGTGAAATTTTGAGAAGATAGGATCATCTCGGTCAAGTTCATGCAGCTTTTATTGTCACGAAAAATTTTCGGACTTTGAGTCACCGTAGCGGCCACGCCCTTTGGCGAAAAGTTACAATATTCGGTGTGGGGCATGATCAACATCTTAAGGCTTTTCTGACCAATTTTCAACTGGATCCCTTCAACGAGCTCGGCACAGTAGCTAAAAACGTAAAGTATGACATTTATTGTTACCACTAGGTGGCGCTATATGTATAACTGAATTTTATCATTTAGATGCTTTCAGGCCGTGACTATTACGTTGCCTGAGAAGTTTGAGATTTTTTGGAGCTTGAACATGGGAGTTATCACACTTAGAATGAGTTGACATTTTTTGTACAAAATACCGTATGTGGGGTATTTTTTTTTCACGCCTGAAGGGCTAGGTGGCGCTGCATATATAACTGAATTTTGTCATAGAGATACCTTCAGGCTTTGACTATAAACATACATGTCAAGTTTGGGATTTTTTGGAGCATGTACCGGGGAGTTATTAAGCACATCCTTTTTCAGTGCGAAACACAAAATTTGATGCCCCGCCCTCATCATATAGTATTTCCAAAAGTCAAGATTTTTCTGCCTGTAGTTGGCTCAGGTCTTGACATGGTCCAGGTCAAGTCTAAAGTCAGTCGGATGAAATGTGTAGGAGAAGTGGGCAAAAGTATGCCCCCTGAAAATGTGCAAAAATCGTCAAAAATGGGACATTCAAAAATTCATAGCTCACTTCCTGTTCATTTTAGCACATGGGTCCAAGAGACTTTTTTGTAGGTCTTGGACTCCCTCATACACCTAAAAATTTTCGTAGATCTTGCTTAAACGTACAATCGGGGCTGCTTCGTTAAAAATTTCTAGGGGGCGCTATTGAGTCATTTTTGTAAAAATAGTACAATCAACAATAAAATATTGTTCATTTTACCAGGCCAGATGTGTGTGCCAAGTTTCATGAGTTTCTGCGCATGTTTAGACCATCAAAACTAGCGTTGTTTTCTTGGCGAACAGTGCTTAGCCACGCCCACAGCGATTCGCGAAAACTCACAAACTTCGTGTTGTGACATCATGAAGGCCGAAACCCCCATCTGAGCAAATATGAGGTTGGTCCAGTTAACGTGTTTGGAGAAAAATGTACAAGAAAATTCGTAAGAAAAAAAATTGCCACTAGGTGGCGCTATCAGTTAGATGAAATATAAGTTCGTAGATGTCTTTAGGGCTGGACTCTCATCAAATGTGTGAAATTTTGAGAAGATAGGATCATCTCGGTCAAGTTAATGCAGCTTTTATTGTCACGAAAAATCTTCAGACTTTGCGTCACCGTAGCGGCCACGCCCTTTGGCGAAAAGTTACAATATTCGGTGTGGCGCATGATCAACATCTTAAGGCTTTTCTGACCAATTTTCAACTGGATCCATTCAACGAGCTCAGCACAGTAGCTAAAAACGTAAAGTATGACATTTATTGTAACCACTAGGTGGCGCTATATGTATGACTGAATTTTGTCATATAGATGTTTTCAGGCCGTGACTATTACGTTGCCTGAGAAGTTTGAGATTTTTTGGAGCTTGTACATGGGAGTTATTAAGCATTTGCTCTTTCTGGACAAATGAAATTTTAAAGACAATATTTGATGCCCCGCCCCCATCATATAGTATTTCGAAAAGGCAAGATTTTTTGCCCAGTTGTTCTCCCAGGTCTTGAGATGATAAATGCCAAGTTTGAAGTCAATTGGATGAAAAATGTTTGCAAAGGGGGAAAAAGCATGACCACAGTGAATGTGCCAAAATAGGCCAAAATTGGACATAAAAAAATGCATAGCTCACTTCCTGTACATTTTAGCTACATGGTCCCAATAGACTTTTTTGTGCGTCTCGGGGTGCTACACGTGCCTGCCAATTTTTGTTGCTCTAGCTCCAACATGCCGGGCTTGGTTTTTATTTTTCTACGCTAGGGGGCGCGATCGAGTCGCGTTGTTATGACGACTTCATAATATCAAATTTTTCGCCGGGCCTGAGGAGTGTGCAAAGTTTGGTGAGTTTTCGTAAATGTTTAGGTACCCAAAATCGTGATCGTTTGCGGAGAAGAAGAAGAAGAAGAAGAAGAATAATAATAATAATAATAATAATAATCCGATCGAAAAACAATAGGGACCTCGCAGCGGTAGCTGCTCGGGCCCTAATAACTAGAGCTGCGAGCAGCTATAAAGGGCCCTCGCAGCCCGGGCGACGTTGGGGTACTTGCACGTTGGGGTACTTGTACGTTGGAAACAGAATTTTTTTGAAAATGGCATGATAAACCATTACGTGGATTTTTTTTTTTTTTTTCCAGGTGTGATGATTGTGTCAAGCTCAATGGGTTTTGGTGATTGTTAAGATGTGCAAAAATCAGCGTCTTTTTTTATTTTTAGGCAATGAGTTGCCCTGATTGGTATTTTTTGGAAAGGTACATATACACATCATCGCTCGTACTCATTGCACAATATTGCTTTTATTGTCCATAGAGGCGATCAAAAAAAAAAAAAATAAAAAAATAAAAATAAAAAATGAAACTAAATGAAAAAGCACATATGTTTGGATCGGTCTGATGCCAGTGAACATATTGAGTGGTGGAAAGTAAAAGAATATTCATAAATGACTTAGTTATCACACTTACAATAAGTTTACAATTTTTGTAAAAAATACCGTAAGTGAGGCATTTTTTTTTGCCTCAAGGACCAGGTGGCGCTGTATTTATAACTGAATTTTGTCATAGAGATACCTTCAGGCCTTGACTATAAATATGCATTTTAAGTGTGGGATTTTTTGGAGCATGTACCTGGGAGTTATTAAGCATATCCTTCATTCACAATATTGCTTTTAAAGTCCATAGAGGCTATAAAAAATCAATAAAATTAAATAAAAAAATATGTATGTTTGGTTAGGTCTGATGCCAGTGAACATTTTGAGTAGTGGAAAAAGTAAAAGAATATTCATAAATGACTTAATTATTACACTTACAATGAGTTCACAAATTTTGTTCAAAATAAAGTAAATAAAGTAAAGTAAAGTAAAGTAAGTGGGGTTGTTGTTTTTTTTTTTTATGACTCAAGGACGAGGTGGCGCTGTATTTCTAACTGAATTTTGTCATAGAGATACCTTCACGCCTTGACTATAAATATACATGTCAAGTTTGGGATTTTTTGAAGCATGCACCGGGGAGTTATTAAGCATATCCTTCATTCACGATATTGCTTTTAATGTCCACAGAGGCTATCAAAAATAAATAAAAATATATATATGTTTGGATAAGTCTGATGCCAGTAACATTTTGAGTGGTGGAAACTAAAAGAATATTCATAAATGACTTAGTTATCACACTTAGAATGAGTTTACATTTTTTGTACAAAATACCGTATGTGGGGTATTTTTTTTTTTATGCCTCAAGGGCTAGGTGGCGCTGCATATATAACTGAATATTGTCATAGAGATAGCTTCAGGCCTTGATGATAAACATACATGTCAAGTTTGGGATTTTTTGGAGCATGTACCGGGCAGTTATTAAGCATATCCTTTTTCAGTGCGAAACACAAATTTTGATGCCCCGCCTTCATCATATCATATTTCGAAAAGTCAAGATTTTTCCCCCTGTCGTTGGCTCAGGTCTTGACATGGTCCAGGTCAAGTCTGAAGTCAGTCGGATGAAACGTGTAGGAGAAGTGGGCAAAAGTATGCCCCTTGTAAATGTGCAAAAATCGTCAAAAATGGGACATTCAAAAATTCGTAGCTCACTTCCTGTTCATTTTAGCATATGGGTCCAAGAGACTTTTTTGTAGGTCTTGAGCTTCCTAATACACCTAAAAAATGTTGTAGCTCTTGCTTAAACGTACAACTGTAGCTGTTTCGTTAAATATTTCTAGGGGGCGCTATTGAGTCATTTTTGTAAAAATAGCACAATCGACGATAAAAAATTGCTCATTTTTCCAGGCCAGCTGTGTGTGCCAAGTTTAGTGTGTTTCTGTGCCAGTTTAGGCCCTCAAAATTGGCGTTGTTTTCTTGGCGAACAGCGCTTAGCCACGCCCACAGCGATTCTCGAAAACTCACAAACTTCGTGTTGTGACAGCATGAAGGCCGACACCCTCATCTGAGCAAATATGAGGTAGGTCCAGTTAACATGGTTGGAGAAAAACATTGAAGAAAAATCGTAAGAAAAAAAATTGCCAGTAGGTGGCGCTATCAGTAAGATGAAATATAAGTTTGTAGATGTCTTTAGGGCTGGACTCTCATCAATTGTGTACAATTTTGAGAAGATAGCATCATCTCGGTCACGTTAATGCAGCTTTTGTTGTCACGAGAAATCTTAAGACTTTGCGGCACCGTAGCGGCCACGCCCTTTGGCGAAAAGTTACAATATTCGGTGTGGGGCATGATCAACATCTTAAGGCTTTTTTGACCAATTTTCAACTGGATCCCTTCAATGAGCTCAGCACAGTAGCTAAAAACGTAAAGTATGACAATTATTGTTACCACTAGGTGGCGCTAGATGGATAACTGAATTTTATCATATAGATGTTTTCAGGCCGTGACTATTAAGTTGCCTGATAAGTTTGAGATTTTTTGGAGCTTGAACATGGGAGTTATTAAGCATTTGCTCTTTCTGGACAAATGAAATTTTAAAGGCAATATTTGATGCCCCGCCCCCGTCATATAGTATTTCGAAAAGGCAAGATTTTTTCCCCAGTTGTTCTCTCAGGTCTTGAGATGATAAATGCCAAGTTTGAAGTCAATTGGATGAAAAATGTTTGCAAAGGGGGAAAAAGCATGACCACAGTGAATGTGCCAAAATAGGCCAAAATTGGACATTGAAAAATTCATAGCTCACTTCCTGTACATTTTAGCTATATGGTCCCAATAGACTTTTTTGTGCGTCTCGGGGTGCTACACGTGCCTGCCAATTTTCGTTGCTCTAGCTCAAACATGCCGGGCTTGGATTTTATTTTTCTATGCTAGGGGGCGCTATAGAGTCGCGTTGTTATGACGACTTCATAATATCAAATTTTTCGCCGGGCCTGAGGAGTGTGCAAAGTTTGGTGAGTTTTCGTAAATGTTTAGGTACCCAAAATCGTGATCGTTTACGGAGAAGAAGAAGAAGAAGAAGAAGAAGAAGAATAATAATAATAATAATAATAATCCGATCGAAAAACAATAGGGACCTCGCAGCGGTAGCTGCTCGGGCCCTAATAATAATAATAATTCTTACAAAAACAAGAGGGACCTCGCAGCGGTCGCTGCTCGGGCCCTAATAACTAGAGCTGCGAGCAGCTATAAAGGGCCCTCGCAGCCCGGGCCACGTTGGGGTACTTGCACGTTGGGGTACTTGCACGTTGGGGTACTGGCACGTTGGGGTACTGGCAAGTTTAGGTACGGCACATTGGAAGCAGAATTTCTTTGAAAATGGCATGATAAACCTTGACATGTGGATTTTTTATTTTTTTGTAAAAATACCGTTAAGTTGGTGTATTTTTTTTTATGCCTCTAGGGCTAGGTGGCGCTGTATATATAATGGAATGTTGTCATAGGGATACCTTCAAGCCTTGACTCTAAACATACATGTCAAGTGTGGGATTTTTTTGGAGCATGTACCGTGGAGTTATTAAGCATATCCTTCATTCACGATATTGCTTTTAATGTCCATTAGAGGCTATCAAAAATAAATAAAAAAGTACATGTTTGGATAAGTCTAATGCCAGTGAACATTTTGAGTGGTGGAAAGTAAAAGAATATTCATAAATGACTTAGTTATCACACTTAGAATGAGTTTACATTTTTTGTACAAAATACCGTATGTGGGGTATTTTTTTGTTTTGCCTCAAGGGCGAGGTGGCGCTGCATATATAACTGAATGTTGTCATAGAGATACCTTCAGGCCTTGACGATAAACATACATGTCAAGTTTGGGATTTTTTGGAGCATGTATCGGGGAGTTATTAAGCATATCCTTTTTCAGTGCGAAACACAAATTTTGATGCCCCGCGCTCATCATATAGTATTTCCAAAAGTCAAGATTTTTCCGTCTGTTGTTGGCTCAGGTCTTGACATGGTCCAGGTCAAGTCATAAGTCAGTCGGATAAAACATGTAGGAGAAGTGGGCAAAAGTATGCCCCCTGAAAATGTGCAAAAATCGTCAAAAATGGGACATTCAAAAATTCGTACCTCACTTCCTGTTCATTTTAGCATATGGGTCCAAGAGACTTTTTTGTAGGTCTTTGGCTCCCTCATACACGTAAAAATTTTCGTAGATCTTGCTTAAACGTAGAATCGGGGCTGCTTCGTTAAAGATTTCTAGGGGGCGCTATTGAGTCATTTTTGTAAAAATAGTACAATCAACAATAAAATATTGTTCATTTTACCAGGCCAGATGTGTGTGCCAAGTTTCATGAGTTTCTGCGCATGTTTAGACCCTCAAAACTGGCGTTGTTTTCTTGGCGAACAGTGCTTAGCCACGCCCACAGCGATTCGCGAAAACTCACAAACTTCGTGTTGTGACATCATGAAGGCCGAAACCCTCATCTGAGCAAATATGAGGTTGGTCCAGTTAACGTGTTTGGAGAAAAATGTACAAGAAAATTCGTAAGAAAAAAAATTGCCACTAGGTGGCCCTATCAGTAAGATGAAATATAAGTTCGTAGATGTCTTAAGGGCTGGACTCTCATCAAATGTGTGAAATTTTGAGAAGATAGGATCATCTCGGTCAAGTTCATGCAGCTTTTATTGTCACGAAAAATTTTCGGACTTTGCGTCACCGTAGCGGCCACGCCCTTTGGCGAAAAGTTAACTGGATCCCTTCAACGAGCTCGGCACAGTAGCTAAAAACGTAAAGTATGACATTTATTGTTACCACTAGGTGGCGCTATATGTATAACTGAATTTTATCATATAGATGCTTTCAGGCCGTGACTATTACGTTGCCTGAGAAGTTTGAGATTTTTTGGAGCTTGAACATGGGAGTTATCACACTTAGAATGAGTTGACATTTTTTGTACAAAATACCGTATGTGGGGTATTTTTTTTTCACGCCTGAAGGGCTAGGTGGCGCTGCATATATAACTGAATTTTGTCATAGAGATACCTTCAGGCTTTGACTATAAACATACATGTCAAGTTTGGGATTTTTTGGACCATGTACCGGGGAGTTATTAAGCATATCCTTTTTCAGTGCGAAACACAAAATTTGATGCCCCGCCCTCATCATATAGTATTTCCAAAAGTCAAGATTTTTCTGCCTGTAGTTGGCTCAGGTCTTGACATGGTCCAGGTCAAGTCTAAATTCAGTCGGAAGAAATGTGTAGGAGAAGTGGGCAAAAGTATGCCCCCTGAAAATGTGCAAAAATCGTCAAAAATGGGACATTCAAAAATTCATAGCTCACTTCCTGTTCATTTTAGCACATGGGTCCAAGAGACTTTTTTGTAGGTCTTGGACTCCCTCATACACCTAAAAATTTTCGTAGATCTTGCTTAAACGTACAATCGGGGCTGCTTCGTTAAAGATTTCTAGGGGGCGCTATTGAGTCATTTTTGTAAAAATAGGACAATACATGATAAAATATTGCTCATTTTGCCAGGCCAGATGTGTGTGCCAAGTTTCATGAGTTTCTGCGCATGTTTAGACCATCAAAACTAGCGTTGTTTTCTTGGCGAACAGTGCTTAGCCACGCCCACAGCGATTCGCGAAAACTCACAAACTTCGTGTTGTGACATCATGAAGGCCGAAACCCCCATCTGAGCAAATATGAGGTTGGTCCAGTTAACGTGTTTGGAGAAAAATGTACAAGAAAATTCGTAAGAAAAAAAATTGCCACTAGGTGGCGCTATCAGTTAGATGAAATATAAGTTCGTAGATGTCTTTAGGGCTGGACTCTCATCAAATGTGTGAAATTTTGAGAAGATAGGATCATCTCGGTCAAGTTCATGCAGGTTTTATTGTCACGAAAAATCTTCAGACTTTGCGTCACCGTAGCGGCCACGCCCTTTGGCGAAAAGTTACAATATTCGGTGTGGGGCATCATCAACATCTTAAGGCTTTTCTGACCAATTTTCAACTGGATCCCTTCAACGAGCTCAGCACAGTAGCTAAAAACGTAAAGTATGACATTTATTGTAACCACTAGGTGGCGCTATATGTATAACTGAATTTTTTCATATAGGTGTTTTCAGGCCGTGACTATTACGTTGCCTGAGAAGTTTGAGATTTTTTGGAGCTTGTACATGGGAGTTATTCAGCATTTGCTCTTTCTGGACAAATGAAATTTTAAAGGCAATATTTGATGCCCCGCCCCCGTCATATAGTATTTCGAAAACGCAAGATTTTTTGCCTAGTTTTTCTCTTAAGTCTTGAGATGATAAATGCCAAGTTTAAAGTCAATGGGATGAAAAATGTTTGCATAGGGGGAAAAAGCATGACCACAGTGAATGTGCCAAAATAGGCCAAAATTGGACATTCAAAAATTCGTACCTCACTTCCTGTTCATTTTAGCATATGGGTCCAAGAGACTTTTTTGTAGGTCTTTGGCTCCCTCATACACGTAAAAATTTTCGTAGATCTTGCTTAAACGTAGAATCGGGGCTGCTTCGTTAAAGATTTCTAGGGGGCGCTATTGAGTCATTTTTGTAAAAATAGTACAATCAACAATAAAATATTGTTCATTTTACCAGGCCAGATGTGTGTGCCAAGTTTCATGAGTTTCTGCGCATGTTTAGACCCTCAAAACTGGCGTTGTTTTCTTGGCGAACAGTGCTTAGCCACGCCCACAGCGATTCGCGAAAACTCACAAACTTCGTGTTGTGACATCATGAAGGCCGAAACCCTCATCTGAGCAAATATGAGGTTGGTCCAGTTAACGTGTTTGGAGAAAAATGTACAAGAAAATTCGTAAGAAAAAAAATTGCCACTAGGTGGCGCTATCAGTAAGATGAAATATAAGTTCGTAGATGTCTTAAGGGCTGGACTCTCATCAAATGTGTGAAATTTTGAGAAGATAGGATCATCTCGGTCAAGTTCATGCAGCTTTTATTGTCACGAAAAATTTTCGGACTTTGCGTCACCGTAGCGGCCACGCCCTTTGGCGAAAAGTTACAATATTCGGTGTGGGGCATGATCAACATCTTAAGGCTTTTCTGACCAATTTTCAACTGGATCCCTTCAACGAGCTCGGCACAGTAGCTAAAAACGTAAAGTATGACATTTATTGTTACCACTAGGTGGCGCTATATGTATAACTGAATTTTATCATATAGATGCTTTCAGGCCGTGACTATTACGTTGCCTGAGAAGTTTGAGATTTTTTGGAGCTTGAACATGGGAGTTATCACACTTAGAATGAGTTGACATTTTTTGTACAAAATACCGTATGTGGGGTATTTTTTTTTCACGCCTGAAGGGCTAGGTGGCGCTGCATGTATAACTGAATTTTGTCATAGAGATACCTTCAGGCTTTGACTATAAACATACATGTCAAGTTTGGGATTTTTTGGACCATGTACCGGGGAGTTATTAAGCATATCCTTTTTCAGTGCGAAACACAAAATTTGATGCCCCGCCCTCATCATATAGTATTTCCAAAAGTCAAGATTTTTCTGCCTGTAGTTGGCTCAGGTCTTGACATGGTCCAGGTCAAGTCTAAAGTCAGTCGGAAGAAATGTGTAGGAGAAGTGGGCAAAAGTATGCCCCCTGAAAATGTGCAAAAATCGTCAAAAATGGGACATTCAAAAATTCATAGCTCACTTCCTGTTCATTTTAGCACATGGGTCCAAGAGACTTTTTTGTAGGTCTTGGACTCCCTCATACACCTAAAAATTTTCGTAGATCTTGCTTAAACGTACAATCGGGGCTGCTTCGTTAAAGATTTCTAGGGGGCGCTATTGAGTCATTTTTGTAAAAATAGGACAATACATGATAAAATATTGCTCATTTTGCCAGGCCAGATGTGTGTGCCAAGTTTCATGAGTTTCTGCGCATGTTTAGACCATCAAAACTAGCGTTGTTTTCTTGGCGAACAGTGCTTAGCCACGCCCACAGCGATTCGCGAAAACTCACAAACTTCGTGTTGTGACATCATGAAGGCCGAAACCCCCATCTGAGCAAATATGAGGTTGGTCCAGTTAACGTGTTTGGAGAAAAATGTACAAGAAAATTCGTAAGAAAAAAAATTGCCACTAGGTGGCGCTATCAGTTAGATGAAATATAAGTTCGTAGATATCTTTAGGGCTGGACTCTCATCAAATGTGTGAAATTTTGAGAAGATAGGATCATCTCGGTCAAGTTCATGCAGCTTTTATTGTCACGAAAAATCTTCAGACTTTGCGTCACCGTAGCGGCCACGCCCTTTGGCGAAAAGTTACAATATTCGGTGCGGGGCATCATCAACATCTTAAGGCTTTTCTGACCAATTTTCAACTGGATCCCTTCAACGAGCTCAGCACAGTAGCTAAAAACGTAAAGTATGACATTTATTGTAACCACTAGGTGGCGCTATATGTATAACTGAATTTTTTCATATACGTGTTTTCAGGCCGTGACTATTACGTTGCCTGAGAAGTTTGAGATTTTTTGGAGCTTGTACATGGGAGTTATTCAGCATTTGCTCTTTCTGGACAAATGAAATTTTAAAGGCAATATTTGATGCCCCGCCCCCGTCATATAGTATTTCGAAAACGCAAGATTTTTTGCCTAGTTTTTCTCTTAAGTCTTGAGATGATAAATGCCAAGTTTAAAGTCAATGGGATGAAAAATGTTTGCATAGGGGGAAAAAGCATGACCACAGTGAATGTGCCAAAATAGGCCAAAATTGGACATTAAAAAATTCATAGCTCACTTCCTGTACATTTTAGGAAATGGCTTCCACTGACTTTTTTGTGCGTCTCGTAGTGCTACACGTGCCTGCCAATTTTCGTAGCTCTAGCTCAAACGGGCCGGGATTGGTTTTTATTTTTCTACGCTAGGTGGCGCTATAGAGTCGCGTTGTTATGACAACTACATAATATCAAATTTTTCGCCGGGCCCGAAGAGACTGCAAAGTTTGGTGAGTTTTCGTAAATGTTTAGGCCCTCAAAAATGCGATCGTTTACGGAGAAGAAGAAGAAGAAGAAGAAGAAGAATAATAACTAGAGCTGCGAGCAGCTATAAAGGGCCCTCGCAGCCCGGGCCACGTTGGGGTCCTTGCACGTTGGGGTACTTGCACGTTGGGGTACTGGCACGTTGGGGTACTGGCATATTGGAAGCAAAATTTCTTTGAAAATGGCATAATAAACGTTTACATGTAGAATATTTTTTTGCCAGTGTGTGTGTCAAGCTCAACGGGTTTTGGTGATTGTTAAGACCTGCAAAAATCAGCGTCCTTTTTTATTTTTAGGCAATGAGTTGCCCTGATTGGTATTTTTTTGTAAAAGTGTATATACACATCATCGCTCGTTGTACTCATTGCACAATGTTACTTTTATTGTCCAAAGGGGCAATCAAAAATGAATAAAACAAAATGGAAACGTACATACGTTTGGATCGGTGTGAAGCCAGTGAACAATTTGAGTGGTGGAAACTAAAAGAATATTCATAAATGACTTAGTTATCACACTTAGAATGAGTGTACATTTTTTGTACAAAATACCGTATGTGGGGTATTTTTTTTATTTTTTATATAAGCCTCAAGGGCTAGGTGGCGCTGTATTTATAACTGAATGTTGTCATAGAGATACCTTCAGGCCTTGATTATAAGCATACATGTCAAGTGTGGGATTTTTTTTGTGGAGCATGTACCGTGGAGTTATTAAGCATATCCTTCATTCACGATATTGCTTTTAATGTCCATAGAGGCTATCAAAAATAAATAAAAATATATATATGTTTGGATAAGTCTGATGCCAGTGAACATTTTGAGTGGTGGAAACTAAAAAAATATTCATAAATGACTTAGTTATCACACTTAGAATGAGTGTACATTTTTTGTACAAAATACCGTATGTGGGGTATTTTTTTTTCATGCCTCAAGGGCTAGGTGGCGCTGCATATATAACTGAATGTTGTCATAGAGATAACTTCAGGCCTTGACGATAAACATACATGTCAAGTTTGGGATTTTTTGGAGCATGTACCGGGGAGTTATCAAGCATATCCTTTTTCATTGTGAAACACAAATTTTGATGCCCCGCCCTCATCATATAGTATTTCGAAAAGTCAAAATTTTTCCCCCTGTCGTTGGCTCAGGTCTTGACATGGTCCAGGCCAAGTCTTAACTCAGTCGGATGAAACGTGTAGGAGAAGTGGGCAAAAGTCTGCCCCCTGTGAATGTGCAAAAATCGTCAAAAATGGGACATTCAAAAATTCGTAGCTCACTTCCTGTTCATTTTAGCATATGGGTACAAGAGACGTTTTTGTAGGTCTTGGGCTCCCTCATACACCTAAAAATATTCGGCGTTTTTGCTTAAACGTACAACCGGGGCTGCTTCATTAAAAATTTCGAGGGGGCGCTATTGAGTCATTTTTGTAAAAATAGCACAATCAACAATAAAACATTGCTCATTTTACCAGGCCAGATATGTGTGCCAAGTTTCAGGAGTTTCTGTGCATGTTTAGACCCTCAAAACTGGCGTTGTTTTCTTGGCGAACAGCGCTTAGCCACGCCTACAGCAATTCGCGAAAACTCACAAACTTCGTGTTGTGACATCATGAAGGCCGAAACCCTCCTCTGAGCAAATATGAGGTAGGTCCAGTTAACGTGTTTGGAGAAAAACGTAGAAGAAAATTCGTAAGAAAAAAAATTGCCACTAGGTGGCGCTATCAGTTAGATGAAATGTAAGTTAGTAGATGTCTTTAGAGCTGGACTCTCATCAAATGTGTGAAATTTTGAGAAGATAGGATCATCTCGGTCAAGTTAATGCAGCTTTTATTTTCACGAAAAATCTTCAGATTTTGCGTCACCGTAGCGGCCACGCCCTTTGATGAAAAGTTACAATATTCGGTGTGGGGCATGATCAACATCTTAAGGCTTTTCTGACCAATTTTCAAATGGATCCCTTCAACAAGCTCAGCACAGTAGCTAAAAACGTAAAGTATGACATTTATTGTAACCACTAGGTGGCGCTATATGTATAACTGAATTTTGTCATATAGATGTTTTCAGGCTGTGACTATTACGTTGCCTGAGAAGTTTGAGATTTTTTGGAGCTTGAACATGGGAGTTATTAAGCATTTGCTCTTTCTGGACAAATGAAATTTTAAAGGCAATATTTGATGCTCCGCCCCCGTCGTATAGTATTTCGAAAAGGCAAGATGTTTTGCCCAGCTGTTCTCTTAGGTCTTGAGATGATAAATGCCAAGTTTGAAGTCAATTGGATGAAAAATGTTTGCAAAGGGGGAAAAAGCATGACCACAGTGAATGTGCCAAAATAGGCCAAAATTGGACATTAAAAAATTCATAGCTCACTTCCTGTACATTTTAGCTACATGGTCCCAATAGACGTTTTTGTGCGTCTCGGGATGCTACACGTGCCTGCCAATTTTCGTTGCTCTAGCTCAAACGTGTCGGGCTTGGTTTTTATTTTTCTACGCTAGGGGGCGCTATAGAGCCGCGTTGTTATAACGACTTCATAATATCAAATTTTTCGCCGGACCTGAGGAGTGTGCAAAGTTTGGTGAGTTTTCGTGAATATTTAGGTACCCAAAATCGCGATTGTTTGCGGAGAATAAAGAAGAAGAAGAAGAAGAAGAAGAATAATAATAATAATAATAATAATAATTTTTACAAAAACAATAGGGACCTCGCAGCGGTCGCTGCTCGGGCCCTAATAATTCTTACAAAAACAAGAGGGACCTCGCAGCGGTCGCTGCTCGGGCCCTAATAATAATAATAATTTTTACAAAAACAATAGGGACCTCGCAGCGGTCGCTGCTCGGGCCCTAATAATAATAATAATAATAATAATAATAATTTTTACAAAAACAATAGGGACCTCGCAGCGGTCGCTGCTCGGGCCCTAATAATAATAATAATTTTTACAAAAACAATAGGGACCTCGCAGCGGTCGCTGCTCGGGCCCTAACTAGAGCTGCGAGCAGCTATAAAGGGCCCTCGCAACCCGGGCCACGTTGGGGTATTTGCACGTCGGGGTACTGGCATGTTGGGGTACTGTCAAATAGGAAACCATCTAAATTGTAAACGTTTTTGCCATGCTTTGTGTTTTTAAAGTTTCATGGAAAGGCCAAAAACGATGCACAATTAACAAAATAAAATCAAAATGGATTGGCACATGGCTATATAGAATACTTTTTGAATATATTCGGCATGCCTGCCAATATTCACACATCTAGCTGAATCATATAATCGGAAAGACTTCATAAAAATGTCTAGAGGGCGCTATTGAGCCATTTATTACAAATAGCACAACAAATCTCTAAATAAAATATTCATGTTCTAGACAGGTCTGGTGCGTGTGCAAAGTTTTGTGAGTTTTCACCCATATTTAGACTCTCAAAAAAGCATTTTTCTTCACAAACAATGCATGGCTACAGCAAAGGCGTGTGACAAAATAAAAAAATTCAATAACTTTTCATCTTAAATATCTTAAGATGAAACACGCCAAAGAATGAAGACGATCTGATAAGTTCTGTTGAAAATATGACCCCTATAAAAGGCCCCAAAAAATGGCTACAAATACCAAAGTAAATCAAAATGGCAGACTTCCTTTTTGATTCAGCATATGGCTTTAGAAACCTTTTTGTAAGTCTTAGGCTGATAGGTATCCCAATTTTTACAAATCTAGCTGAATCATAAAACACAAAACATTTGCAAAAGCTTCATAAAAATGTCTAGAGGGCGCTATTGAACCATTTATTGCAAATTGAATAAGAAATCTCTAAAATATTCATGCTGATGACAAGCCTGATGTGTGTGTAAAGTTTCATGAGTTTTTGCACATGTTTAGACCAAAAAAAAAAAGTAACATTTTACTTGGCAAACAATGCATCGCCATGACAACGGCGTGCGACAAAATAAATAACTTTCGATAACTTTGCATCTTAAACATCTTAAGATGAAGCACACCAAGTTTAAAGACAGTCGGATAAATTTTGTAGGAGGAGTTCGTTAAAATATGACCCCTAAAAAAGGCCACAAAAAATGGCTACAAATCCCAACGTAAATCAAAATGGTGGACTTCCTGATTGGTTTAGCATATTGCTCCAAGAGACTTTTTTTGTACATCCTGAGCTCTTATGTTTGCCTGCAAATTATCATAGCTTTAGGTGTTTAATCAAAACGCAAAATATGGTGTGCAATTCCCATGCATTGCTATGGCAACAGCGTGTGACAAAATAAAAAACTTTCGATTACTTTGCATCTTAAACATCTTAAGATGAAACATACCAAGTTTGAAGACAGTCGGATAAATTTTGTAGGAGGGGTTCGTTAAAATATGACCCCTGAAAAAGGCCACAAAAAATGGCAACAAATCCCATCATAAATCAAAATGGCGGACTTCCTGTTTGGTTTAGCCCATGGTTCCAAGAGACTTTTTTGTACATCGTGGGCTCTTATGTATGCCTGCAAATTATCATAGCGCTAGGTGAAACGTACAACCGGGAATGCTTAGTTAAAGAGGAGTTTTTTAGCTCAAAATGTGATGCCCGGCCCCTGGGGGACTTCCTGTTGCGTTTAGCACATGGCACCAAGAGACATTTTTGTAGATCCTGGGCTGTTACATATGTCTACAATTTTTCGTCACTCTAGCTGCTTCGTACAACTGGGAATGCTTCATTAAGAAGGATTTTTTTCCTTTGCAAAAAGTGCATGCCACGATAACAGCATGTGACGAAATAAAAAACTTTCAATAACTTTTCATTTTCAACATCTTAAGATGAATCACACCAAGTTTGAAGATGATCGGATAAACTCTGTAGGAGGAGTTTGTTAAAATATGACCCCTATGAAATGGCCAAAAAAAATGGCAACACATTCCAAAGTAAATCAAAATGGCGGACGTCCTGTTAGGTTTAGCATATGGTTCAAAAAGAGTTTTTTGTAAATCGAGGGCTGTTATATACCTCTACAAATTTTGGTAACTCTAGGTGAAACGTACAGCCGGGTATGCTTTGTTAAAGAGGAGTTTTTTTTAGCTCAAAATGTGATGCCCGGCCCCTGGGGGACTTCCTGTTGGGTTTAGCACAGGGCACCAGGAGACTTTTTTGTACATCTTGGGCTGTTACATATGTCTACAAATTTTCGTAGCTCTAGCTGCTTCGTACAACTGGCAATGCTTCTTTAAGGATATTTTTTTTCCTTTGCAAACAGTGCATGCCATGACAACAGCGTGCGACGAAATACAAAGCTTTCAATAACTTTTCATCTTCAACATCTTAAGATGAATCACACCAAGTTTGAAGATGATCGGATAAACACTGTAGGAGGAGTTCGTTAAAATAAGACTCCAATGAAATGGCCAAAAAAATGGCAACACGTTCCAAAATAAATCAAAATGGTGGACTTCCTGTTAGGTTTAGCATATGGTTCAAAAAGAGTTTTTTGTAGGTCATAGCCTGTTACATATGTGTACCAATTTTCGTAGCTCTAGATTAAACGTACAACCGGCAATGCCTCGTGAAGTAAGAATTTTTAAACTCTAAATTTGATGCGCCGCCGCCGTCATATAGTATATCAAAAACTTTTCATTTTTCACAATGATGTTGTCCCAGGTGTTGAGATGGTACATCCCAAGTTTGAAGTCAATCGGGTTAACCGTGTAGGAGAAGCGGGCAAAAGTATGACCCCTGTAAATGTGCAAAAATTGGCAAAAATTGGACATTTAAATACTCATACCTCACTTTCTGTCTATTTTAGGGTACACACTTCAAAGAGGTTTTTGTTCATTGGGATGTGCTACAGGTGCCACACAATTTTCATAGCCGTCGGACAATCGTAGCGGGACAGGGATCCGTTTAACCTATGTAGGGGGCGCTAAGGAGCCATTTTTCTGTTATCATGTATGGCGACTTTAAAATATCAAATTTTTCGCCAGGCCTGATGTGCGTGTAAAGTTTGGTGAGTTTTCGGTCACGTTTAGTGTCTCAAAAATGCGATTGTTTGCGGAGAATAATAATAATAAGAATAACTAGAGCTGCGAGCAGCTATAAAGGGCCCTCGCAGCCCGGGCCACGTTGGGGTCCTTGCACGTTGGGGTACTTGCACGTTGAGGTACTGGCACGTTGGGGTACTGGCATATTGGAAGTAAAATTTCTTTGAAAATGGCGTAATAAACGTTTACATGTAGAATATTTTTTTTGCCAGTGTCTGTCAAGCTCAACGGATTTTGGTGATTGTTAAGACCTGCAAAAATCAGCGTCCTTATTTATTTTTAGGCAATGAGTTGCCCTGATTGGTATTTTTTTGTAAAAGTGTATATACACATCATCGCTCGTCGTACTCATTGCACAATGTTTACTTTTATTGTCCAAAGGGGCAATCAAAAATGAATAAAACAAAATGGAAACGTACATACGTTTGGATCGGTGTGAAGCCAGTGAACAATTTGAGTGGTGGAAACTAAAAGAATATTCATAAATGACTTAGTTATCACACTTAGAATGAGTGTACATTTTTTGTACAAAATACCGTATGTGGGGTATTTTTTTAATTTTTTTTATATAAGCCTCAACGGCTAGGTGGCGCTGTATTTATAACTGAATGTTGTCATAGAGATACCTTCAGGCCTTGATTATAAGCATACATGTCAAGTGTGGGATTTTTTTTGGAGCATGTACCGTGGAGTTATTAAGCATATCCTTCATTCACGATATTGCTTTTAATGTCCATAGAGGCTATCAAAAATAAATAAAAATATATATATGTTTGGATAAGTCTGATGCCAGTGAACATTTTGAGTGGTGGAAACTAAAAGAATATTCAGAAATGACTTCGTTATCACACTTAGAATGAGTTTACATTTTTTGTACAAAATACCGTATGTGGGGTATTTTTTTTTCATGCCTCAAGGGCTAGGTGGCGCTGCATATATAACTGAATGTTGTCATAGAGATAACTTCAGGCCTTGACGATAAACATACATGTCAAGTTTGGGATTTTTTGGAGCATGTACCGGGGAGTTATCAAGCATATCCTTTTTCATTGCGAAACACAAATTTTGATGCCCCGCCCTCATCATATAGTATTTCGAAAAGTCAAAATTTTTCCCCCTGTCGTTGGCTCAGGTCTTGACATGGTCCAGGCCAAGTCTTAACTCAGTCGGATGAAACGTGTAGGAGAGGTGGGCAAAAGTCTGCCCCCTGTGAATGTGCAAAAATCGTCAAAAATGGGACATTCAAAAATTCGTAGCTCACTTCCTGTTCATTTTAGCATATGGGTACAAGAGACTTTTTTGTAGGTCTTGAGCTCCCTCATACACCTGAAAATATTCGTCGTTCTTGCTTAAACGTACAACCGGGGCTGCTTCGTTAAAAATTTCGAGGGGGCGCTATTGAGTCATTTTTGTAAAAATAGCACAATCAACAATAAAATATTGCTCATTTTACCAGGCCAGATGTGTGTGCCAAGTTTCAGGAGTTTCTGTGCATGTTTAGACCCTCAAAACTGGCGTTGTTTTCTTGGCGAACAGCGCTTAGCCACGCCCACAGCAATTCGCGAAAACTCACAAACTTCGTGTTGTGACATCATGAAGGCCGAAACCCTCATCTGAGCAAATATGAGGTAGGTCCAGTTAACGTGTTTGGAGAAAAACGTAGAAGAAAATTCGTAAGAAAAAAAATTGCCACTAGGTGGCGCTATCAGTTAGATGAAATGTAAGTTAGTAGATGTCTTTAGAGCTGGACTCTCATCAAGTGTGTGAAATTTTGAGAAGATAGGATCATCTCGGTCAAGTTAATGCAGCTTTTATTGTCACGAAAAATCTTCAGACTTTGCGTCACCGTAGCGGCCACGCCCTTTGGCGAAAAGTTACAATATTCGGTGTGGGGCATCATCAACATCTTAAGGCTTTTCTGACCAATTTTCAACTGGATCCCTTCAACGAGCTCAGCACAGTAGCTAAAAACGTAAAGTATGACATTTATTGTAACCACTAGGTGGCGCTATATGTATAACTGAATTTTGTCATATAGATGTTTTCAGGCCGTGACTATTACGTTGCCTGAGAAGTTTGAGATTTTTTGGAGCTTGTACATGGGAGTTATTCAGCATTTGCTCTTTCTGGACAAATGAAATTTTAAAGGCAATATTTGATGCCCCGCCCCCGTCATATAGTATTTCGAAAAGGCAAGACTTTTTGCCCAGCTGTTCTCTTAGGTCTTGAGATGATAAATACCAAGTTTGAAGTCAATGGGATGAAAAATGTTTGCATAGGGGGAAAAAGCATGACCACAGTGAATGTGCCAAAATAGGCCAAAATTGGACATTAAAAAATTCATAGCTCACTTCCTGTACATTTTAGCTACATGGTCCCAATAGACTTTTTTGTGCGTCTCGGGGTGCTACACGTGCCTGCCAATTTACGTTGCTCTAGCTCAAACGTGCCGGGCTTGGTTTTTATTTTTCTATGCTAGGGGGCGCTATAGAGTCGCGTTGTTATAACGACTTCATAATATCAAATTTTTCGCCGGACCTGAGGAGTGTGCAAAGTTCGGTGAGTTTTCGTGAATATTTAGGTACCCAAAATCGCGATTGTTTGCGGAGAATAAAGAAGAAGAAGAAGAAGAAGAAGAAGAATAACTAGAGCTGCGAGCAGCTATAAAGGGCCCTCGCAGCCCGGGCCACGTTGGGGTCCTTGCACGTTGGGGTACTTGCACGTTGGGGTACTGGCACGTTGGGGTACTGGCATATTGGAAGCAAAATTTCTTTGAAAATGGCATAATAAACGTTTACATGTAGAATATTTTTTTGCCAGTGTGTGTGTCAAGCTCAACGGGTTTTGGTGATTGTTAAGACCTGCAAAAATCAGCGTCCTTTTTTATTTTTAGGCAATGAGTTGCCCTGATTGGTATTTTTTTTGTAAAAGTGTATATACACATCATCGCTCGTTGTACTCATTGCACAATGTTACTTTTATTGTCCAAAGGGGCAATCAAAAATGAATAAAACAAAATGGAAACGTACATACGTTTGGATCGGTGTGAAGCCAGTGAACAATTTGAGTGGTGGAAACTAAAAGAATATTCATAAATGACTTAGTTATCACACTTAGAATGAGTGTACATTTTTTGTACAAAATACCGTATGTGGGGTATTTTATTTTTTTTATATATAAGCCTCAAGGGCTAGGTGGCGCTGTATTTATAACTGAATGTTGTCATAGAGATACCTTCAGGCCTTGATTATAAGCATACATGTCAAGTGTGGGATTTTTTTTTGGAGCATGTACCGTGGAGTTATTAAGCATATCCTTCATTCACGATATTGCTTTTAATGTCCATAGAGGCTATCAAAAATAAATAAAAATATATATATGTTTGGATAAGTCTGATGCCAGTGAACATTTTGAGTGGTGGAAACTAAAAAAATATTCATAAATGACTTAGTTATCACACTTAGAATGAGTGTACATTTTTTGTACAAAATACCGTATGTGGGGTATTTTTTTTTCATGCCTCAAGGGCTAGGTGGCGCTGCATATATAACTGAATGTTGTCATAGAGATAACTTCAGGCCTTGACGATAAACATACATGTCAAGTTTGGGATTTTTTGGAGCATGTACCGGGGAGTTATCAAGCATATCCTTTTTCATTGTGAAACACAAATTTTGATGCCCCGCCCTCATCATATAGTATTTCGAAAAGTCAAAATTTTTCCCCCTGTCGTTGGCTCAGGTCTTGACATGGTCCAGGCCAAGTCTTAACTCAGTCGGATGAAACGTGTAGGAGAAGTGGGCAAAAGTCTGCCCCCTGTGAATGTGCAAAAATCGTCAAAAATGGGACATTCAAAAATTCGTAGCTCACTTCCTGTTCATTTTAGCATATGGGTACAAGAGACTTTTTTGTAGGTCTTGGGCTCCCTCATACACCTAAAAATATTCGGTGTTCTTGCTTAAACGTACAACCGGGGCTGCTTCGTTAAAAATTTCGAGGGGGCGCTATTGAGTCATTTTTGTAAAAATAGCACAATCAACAATAAAATATTGCTCATTTTACCAGGCCAGATGTGTGTGCCAAGTTTCAGGAGTTTCTGTGCATGTTTAGACCCTCAAAACTGCCGTTGTTTTCTTGGCGAACAGCGCTTAGCCACACCCACAGCAATTCGCGAAAACTCACAAACTTCGTGTTGTGACATCATGAAGGCCGAAACCCTCATCTGAGCAAATATGAGGTAGGTCCAGTTAACGTGTTTGGAGAAAAACGTAGAAGAAAATTCGTAATAAAAAAAATTGCCACTAGGTGGCGCTATCAGTTAGATGAAATATAAGTCAGTAGATGTCTTTAGGGCTGGACTCTCATCAAATGTGTGAAATTTTGAGACGATAGGATCATCTCGGTCAAGTTAATGCAGCTTTTATTTTCACGAAAAATCTTCAGACTTTGCGTCACCGTAGCGGCCACGCCCTTTGGCGAAAAGTTACAATATTCGGTGTGGGGCATGATCAACATCTTAAGGCTTTTCTGACCAATTTTCAAATGGATCCCTTCAACAAGCTCAGAACAGTAGCTAAAAACGTAAAGTTTGACATTTATTGTAACCACTAGGTGGCGCTATATGTATAACTGAATTTTATCATATAGATGTTTTCAGGCCGTGACTATTACGTTGCCTGAGAAGTTTGAGATTTTTTGGAGCTTCAACATGGGAGTTATTAAGCATTTGCTCTTTCTGGACAAATGAAATTTTAAAGGCAATATTTGATGCTCCGCCCCCGTCGTATAGTATTTCGAAAAGGCAAGATGTTTTGCCCAGCTGTTCTCTTAGGTCTTGAGATGATAAATGCCAAGTTTGAAGTCAATTGGATGAAAAATGTTTGCAAAGGGGGAAAAAGCATGACCACAGTGAATGTGCCAAAATAGGCCAAAATTGGACATTAAAAAATTCATAGCTCACTTCCTGTACATTTTAGCTACATGGTCCCAATAGACTTTTTTGTGCGTCTCGGGGTGCTACACGTGCCTGCCAATTTTCGTTGCTCTAGCTCAAACGTGTCGGGCTTGGTTTTTATTTTTCTACGCTAGGGGGCGCTATAGAGCCGCGTTGTTATAACGACTTCATAATATCAAATTTTTCGCCGGACCTGAGGAGTGTGCAAAGTTTGGTGAGTTTTCGTGAATATTTAGGTACCCAAAATCGCGATTGTTTGCGGAGAATAAAGAAGAAGAAGAATAATAATAACTAGAGCTGCGAGCAGCTATAAAGGGCCCTCGCAGCCCGGGCCACGTTGGGGTCCTTGCACGTTGGGGTACTTGCACGTTAGGGTACTGGCACGTTGGGGTACTGGCATATTGGAAGCAAAATTTCTTTGAAAATGGCACAATAAACGTTTACATGTAGAATATTTTTTTTTGCCAGTGTGTGTCAAGCTCAACAGGTTTTGGTGATTGTTAAGACCTGCAAAAATCAGCGTCCTTTTTTATTTTTAGGCAATGAGTTGCCCTGATTGGTATTTTTTGTAAAAGTGTATATACACATCATCGCTTGTTGTACTCATTGCACAATGTTACTTTTATTGTCCAAAGGGGCAATCAAAAATGAATAAAACAAAATGGAAACGTACATACGTTTGGATCGGTGTGAAGCCAGTGAACAATTTGAGTGGTGGAAACTAAAAGAATATTCATAAATGACTTAGTTATCACACTTAGAATGAGTTTACATTTTTTGTACAAAATACCGTATGTGGGTTTTTTTTTTTTATGCCTCAAGGGCTAGGTGGCGCTGTATTTATAACTGAATGTTGTCATAGAGATACCTTCAGGCCTTGATTATAAGCATACATGTCAAGTGTGGGATTTTTTTTGGAGCATGTACCGTGGAGTTATTAAGCATATCCTTCATTCACGATATTGCTTTTAATGTCCACAGAGGCTATCAAAAATAAATAAAAATATATATATGTTTGGATAAGTCTGATGCCAGTGAACATTTTGAGTGGTGGAAACTAAAAGAATATTCATAAATGACTTAGTTATCACACTTAGAATGAGTTTACATTTTTTGTACAAAATACCGTATGTGGGTTTTTTTTTTTTTATGCCTCAAGGGCTAGGTGGCGCTGCATATATAACTGAATGTTGTCATAGAGATAACTTCAGGCCTTGACGATAAACATACATGTCAAGTTTGGGATTTTTTGGAGCATGTACTGGGGAGTTATCAAGCATATCCTTTTTCATTGCGAAACACAAATTTTGATGCCCCGCCCTCATCATATAGTATTTCGAAAAGTCAAAATTTTTCCCCCTGTCGTTGGCTCAGGTCTTGACATGGTCCAGGCCAAGTCTTAACTCAGTCGGATGAAACGTGTAGGAGAAGTGGGCAAAAGTCTGCCCCCTGTGAATGTGCAAAAATCGTAAAAAATGGGACATTCAAAAATTCATAGCTCACTTCCTGTTCATTTTAGCATTTGGGTCCAAGAGACTTTTTTGTAGGACTTGGGCTCCCTCATACACCTAAAAATATTCGTCGTTCTTGCTTAAACGTACAACCGGGGCTGCTTCGTTAAAAACTTCTAGGGGGCGCTATTGAGTCATTTTTGTAAAAATAGCACAATAAACAATAAAATATTGCTCATTTTACCAGGCCAGATGTGTGTGCCAAGTTTCATGAGTTTCTGTGCATGTTTAGACCCTCAAAACTGGCGTTGTTTTCTTGGCGAACAGCGCTTAGCCACACCCACAGCAATTCGCGAAAACTCACAAACTTCGTGTTGTGACATCATGAAGGCCGAAACCCTCATCTGAGCAAATATGAGGTAGGTCCAGTTAACGTGTTTGGAGAAAAACGTAGAAGAAAATTCGTAAGAAAAAAAATTGCCACTAGGTGGCGCTATCAGTTAGATGAAATATAAGTCAGTAGATGTCTTTAGGGCTGGACTCTCATCAAATGTGTGAAATTTTGAGAAGATAGGATCATCTCGGTCAAGTTCATGCAGCTTTTATTTTCACGAAAAATCTTCAGACTTTGCGTCACCGTAGCGGCCACACCCTTTGGCGAAAAGTTACAATATTCTGTGTGGGGCATGATCAACATCTTAAGGCTTTTCTGACCAATTTTCAAATGGATCCCTTCAACAAGCTCAGCACAGTAGCTAAAAACGTAAAGTATGACATTTATTGTAACCACTAGGTGGCGCTATATGTATAACTGAATTTTATCATATAGATGTTTTCAGGCCGTGACTATTACGTTGCCTGAGAAGTTTGAGATTTTTTGGAGCTTGAACATGGGAG
The DNA here is from genome assembly GCF_051991245.1 of Festucalex cinctus. Lineage (NCBI taxonomy): Eukaryota > Metazoa > Chordata > Actinopteri > Syngnathiformes > Syngnathidae > Festucalex > Festucalex cinctus. The sequence continues at coordinate 21,427,692 of NC_135428.1, forward strand.
TTATTAAGCATTTGCTCTTTCTGGACAAATTAAATTTTAAAGGCAATATTTGATGCCCCGCCCCCGTCATATAGTATTTCAAAAAGGCAAGATGTTTTGCCCAGTTGTTCTCTCAGGTCTTGAGATGATAAATGCCAAGTTTGAAGTCAATTGGATGAAAAATGTTTGCAAAGGGGGAAAAAGCATGACCACAGTGAATGTGCCAAAATAGGCCAAAATTGGACATAAAAAAATTCATAGCTCACTTCCTGTACATTTTAGCTACATGGTCCCAAGAGACTTTTTTGTGCGTCTCGGGGTACTACACGTGCCTGCCAATTTTTGTTGCTCTAGCTCAAACGTGCCGGGCTTGGTTTTTATTTTTCTACGCTAGGGGGCGCTATCGAGTCGCATTGTTATAACGACTTCATAATATCAAATTTTTCGCCGGACCTGAGGAGTGAGCAAAGTTCGGTGAGTTTTCGTGAATATTTAGGTACCCAAAATCGCGATTGTTTGCGGAGAATAAAGAAGAAGAAGAAGAATAATAATAACTAGAGCTGCGAGCAGCTATAAAGGGCCCTCGCAGCCCGGGCCACGTTGGGGTCCTTGCACGTTGTGGTACTTGCATGTTGGGGTACTGGCACATTGGGGTACTGGCATATTGGAAGCAAAATTTCTTTGAAAATGGCATAATAAACGTTTACATGTAGAATATTTTTTTGCCAGTGTGTGTGTCAAGCTCAACGGGTTTTGGTGATTGTTAAGACCTGCAAAAATCAGCGTCCTTTTTTATTTTTAGGCAATGAGTTGCCCTGATTGGTATTTTTTTGTAAAAGTGTATATACACATCATCGCTCGTTGTACTCATTGCACAATGTTACTTTTATTGTCCAAAGGGGCAATCAAAAATGAATAAAACAAAATGGAAACGTACATACGTTTGGATCGGTGTCAAGCCAGTGAACAATTTGAGTGGTGGAAACTAAAAGAATATTCATAAATGACTTAGTTATCACACTTAGAATGAGTGTACATTTTTTGTACAAAATACCGTATGTGGGGTATTTTTATTTTTTTTTATATAAGCCTCAAGGGCTAGGTGGCGCTGTATTTATAACTGAATGTTGTCATAGAGATACCTTCAGGCCTTGATTATAAGCATACATGTCAAGTGTGGGATTTTTTTTGGAGCATGTACCGTGGAGTTATTAAGCATATCCTTCATTCACGATATTGCTTTTAATGTCCATAGAGGCTATCAAAAATAAATAAAAATATTTATATGTTTGGATAAGTCTGATGCCAGTGAACATTTTGAGTGGTGGAAACTAAAAGAATATTCAGAAATGACTTCGTTATCACACTTAGAATGAGTGTACATTTTTTGTACAAAATACCGTATGTGGGGTATTTTTTTTTTTATTCCTCAAGGGCTAGGTGGCGCTGCATATATAACTGAATGTTGTCACAGAGATAACTTCAGGCCTTGACGATAAACATACATGTCAAGTTTGGGATTTTTTGGAGCATGTACCGGGGAGTTATTAAGCATATCCTTTTTCATTGCGAAACACAAAATTTGATGCCCCGCCCTCATCATATAGTATTTCGAAAAGTCAAAATTTTTCCCCCTGTCGTTGGCTCAGGTCTTGACATGGTCCAGGCCAAGTCTTAACTCAGTCGGATGAAACGTGTAGGAGAAGTGGGCAAAAGTCTGCCCCCTGTGAATGTGCAAAAATCGTAAAAAATGGGACATTCAAAAATTCATAGCTCACTTCCTGTTCATTTTAGCATATGGGTCCAAGAGACTTTTTTGTAGGACTTGGGCTCCCTCATACACCTAAAAATATTCGTCGTTCTTGCTTAAACGTACAACCGGGGCTGCTTTGTTAAAAACTTCTAGGGGGCGCTATTGAGTCAATTTTGTAAAAAATAGCACAATCAACAATAAAATATGGCTCATTTTACCAGGCCAGATGTGTGTGCCAAGTTTCATGAGTTTCTGTGCATGTTTAGACCCTCAAAACTGGCGTTGTTTTCTTGGCGAACAGCGCTTAGCCACACCCACAGCAATTCGCGAAAACTCACAAACTTCGTGTTGTGACATCATGAAGGCCGAAACCCTCATCTGAGCAAATATGAGGTAGGTCCAGTTAACGTGTTTGGAGAAAAACGTAGAAGAAAATTCGTAAGAAAAAAAATTGCCACTAGGTGGCGCTATCAGTTAGATGAAATATAAGTCAGTAGATGTCTTTAGGGCTGGACTCTCATCAAATGTGTGAAATTTTGAGAAGATAGGATCATCTCGGTCAAGTTAATGCAGCTTTTATTTTCACGAAAAATCTTTAGACTTTGCGGCACCGTAGCGGCCACGCCCTTTGGCGAAAAGTTACAATATTCGGTGTGGGGCATGATCAACATCTTAAGGCTTTTCTGACCAATTTTCAAATGGATCCCTTCAACAAGCTCAGCACAGTAGCTAAAAACGTAAAGTATGACATTTATTGTAACCACTAGGTGGCGCTATATGTATAACTGAATTTTATCATATAGATGTTTTCAGGCCGTGACTATTACGTTGCCTGAGAAGTTTGAGATTTTTTGGAGCTTGAACATGGGAGTTATTAAGCATTTGCTCTTTCTCGACAAATGAAATTTTAAAGGCAATATTTGATGCCCCGCCCCCGTCATATAGTATTTCAAAAAGGCAAGATGTTTTGCCCAGTTGTTCTCTCAGGTCTTGAGATGATAAATGCCAAGTTTGAAGTCAATTGGATGAAAAATGTTTGCAAAGGGGGAAAAAGCATGACCACAGTGAATGTGCCAAAATAGGCCAAAATTGGACATAAAAAAATTCATAGCTCACTTCCTGTACATTTTAGCTACATGGTCCCAAGAGACTTTTTTGTGCGTCTCGGGGTACTACACGTGCCTGCCAATTTTTGTTGCTCTAGCTCAAACGTGCCGGGCTTGGTTTTTATTTTTCTACGCTAGGGGGCGCTATCGAGTCGCATTGTTATAACGACTTCATAATATCAAATTTTTCGCCGGACCTGAGGAGTGTGCAAAGTTCGGTGAGTTTTCGTGAATATTTAGGTACCCAAAATCGCGATTGTTTGCGGAGAATAAAGAAGAAGAAGAAGAAGAAGAAGAAGAAGAACTAGAGCTGCGAGCAGCTATAAAGGGCCCTCGCAGCCCGGGCCACGTTGGGGTCCTTGCACGTTGTGGTACTTGCATGTTGGGGTACTGGCACATTGGGGTACTGGCATATTGGAAGCAAAATTTCTTTGAAAATGGCATAATAAACGTTTACATGTAGAATATTTTTTTGCCAGTGTGTGTGTCAAGCTCAACGGGTTTTGGTGATTGTTAAGACCTGCAAAAATCAGCGTCCTTTTTTATTTTTAGGCAATGAGTTGCCCTGATTGGTATTTTTTTGTAAAAGTGTATATACACATCATCGCTCGTTGTACTCATTGCACAATGTTACTTTTATTGTCCAAAGGGGCAATCAAAAATGAATAAAACAAAATGGAAACGTACATACGTTTGGATCGGTGTCAAGACAGTGAACAATTTGAGTGGTGGAAACTAAAAGAATATTCATAAATGACTTAGTTATCACACTTAGAATGAGTGTACATTTTTTGTACAAAATACCGTATGTGGGGTATTTTTATATTTTTTTATATAAGCCTCAAGGGCTAGGTGGCACTGTATTTATAACTGAATGTTGTCATAGAGATACCTTCAGGCCTTGATTATAAGCATACATGTCAAGTGTGGGATTTTTTTTGGAGCATGTACCGTGGAGTTATTAAGCATATCCTTCATTCACGATATTGCTTTTAATGTCCATAGAGGCTATCAAAAATAAATAAAAATATATATATGTTTGGATAAGTCTGATGCCAGTGAACATTTTGAGTGGTGGAAACTAAAAGAATATTCAGAAATGACTTCGTTATCACACTTAGAATGAGTGTACATTTTTTGTACAAAATACCGTATGTGGGGTATTTTTTTTTTAATCCTCAAGGGCTAGGTGGCGCTGCATATATAACTGAATGTTGTCACAGAGATAACTTCAGGCCTTGACGATAAACATACATGTCAAGTTTGGGATTTTTTGGAGCATGTACCGGGGAGTTATCAAGCATATCCTTTTTCATTGCGAAACACTAAATTTGATGCCCCGCCCTCATCATATAGTATTTAGAATAGTCAAAATTTTTCCCCCTGTCGTTGGCTCAGGTCTTGACATGGTCCAGGCCAAGTCTTAACTCAGTCGGATGAAACGTGTAGGAGAAGTGGGCAAAAGTCTGCCCCCTGTGAATGTGCAAAAATCGTAAAAAATGGGACATTCAAAAATTCATAGCTCACTTCCTGTTCATTTTAGCATATGGGTCCAAGAGACTTTTTTGTAGGACTTGGGCTCCCTCATACACCTAAAAATATTCGTCGTTCTTGCTTAAACGTACAACCGGGACTGCTTTGTTAAAAACTTCTAGGGGGCGCTATTGAGTCATTTTTGTAAAAAATAGCACAATCAACAATAAAATATGGCTCATTTTACCAGGCCAGATGTGTGTGCCAAGTTTCATGAGTTTCTGTGCATGTTTAGACCCTCAAAACTGGCGTTGTTTTCTTGGAGAACAGCGCTTAGCCACACCCACAGCAATTCGCGAAAACTCACAAACTTCGTGTTGTGACATCATGAAGGCCGAAACCCTCATCTGAGCAAATATGAGGTAGGTCCAGTTAACGTGTTTGGAGAAAAACGTAGAAGAAAATTCGTAAGAAAAAAAATTGCCACTAGGTGGCGCTATCAGTTAGATGAAATATAAGTCAGTAGATGTCTTTAGGGCTGGACTCTCATCAAATGTGTGAAATTTTGAGAAGATAGGATCATCTCGGTCAAGTTAATGCAGCTTTTATTTTCACGAAAAATCTTCAGACTTTGCGTCACCGTAGAGGCCACGCCCTTTGGCGAAAAGTTACAATATTCGGTGTGGGGCATGATCAACATCTTAAGGCTTTTCTGACCAATTTTCAAATGGATCCCTTCAACAAGCTCAGCACAGTAGCTAAAAACGTAAAGTATGACATTTATTGTAACCACTAGGTGGCGCTATATGTATAACTGAATTTTATCATATAGATGTTTTCAGGCCGTGACTATTACGTTGCCTGAGAAGTTTGAGATTTTTTGGAGCTTGAACATGGGAGTTATTAAACATTTGCTCTTTCTCGACAAATGAAATTTTAAAGGCAATATTTGATGCCCCGCCCCCGTCATATAGTATTTCAAAAAGGCAAGATGTTTTGCCCAGTTGTTCTCTCAGGTCTTGAGATGATAAATGCCAAGTTTGAAGTCAATTGGATGAAAAATGTTTGCAAAGGGGGAAAAAGCATGACCACAGTGAATGTGCCAAAATAGGCCAAAATTGGACATTAAAAAATTCATAGCTCACTTCCTGTACATTTTAGGAAATGGCTTCCACTGACTTTTTTGTGTGTCTCGGAGTGCTACACGTGCCTGCCAATTTTCGTAGCTCTAGCTCAAACGGGCCGGGATTGGTTTTTATTTTTCTACGCTAGGTGGCGCTATAGAGTCGCGTTGTTATGACAACTACATAATATCAAATTTTTCGCCGGGCCCGAAGAGACTGCAAAGTTTGGTGAGTTTTCGTAAATGTTTAGGCCCTCAAAAATGCGATCGTTTACGGAGAAGAAGAAGAAGAAGAATAATAATAATTCCTACAAAAACAAGAGGGACCTCGCAGCGGTCGCTGCTCGGGCCCTAATAATAATAATTTTTACAAAAACAATAGGGACCTCGCAGCGGTCGCTGCTCGGGCCCTAATAATACTAGAGCTGCGAGCAGCTATAAAGGGCCCTCGCAGCCCGGGCCACGTTGGGGTCCTTGCACGTTGGGGTACTTGCACGTTGGGGTACTGGCATATTGGAAGCAAAATTTCTTTGAAAATGGCATAATAAACGTTTACATGTAGAATATTTTTTTGCCAGTGTGTGTGTCAAGCTCAACGGGTTTTGGTGATTGTTAAGACCTGCAAAAATCAGCGTCCTTTTTTATTTTTAGGCAATGAGTTGCCCTGATTGGTATTTTTTTGTAAAAGTGTATATACACATCATCGCTCGTTGTACTCATTGCACAATGTTACTTTTATTGTCCAAAGGGGCAATCAAAAATGAATAAAACAAAATGGAAACGTACATACGTTTGGATCGGTGTGAAGCCAGTGAACAATTTGAGTGGTGGAAACTAAAAGAATATTCATAAATGACTTAGTTATCACACTTAGAATGAGTGTACATTTTTTGTACAAAATACCGTATGTGGGGTATTTTTTTTTATTTTTATATAAGCCTCAAGGGCTAGGTGGCGCTGTATTTATAACTGAATGTTGTCATAGAGATACCTTCAGGCCTTGATTATAAGCATACATGTCAAGTGTGGGATTTTTTTTTGGAGCATGTACCGTGGAGTTATTAAGCATATCCTTCATTCACGATATTGCTTTTAATGTCCATAGAGGCTATCAAAAATAAATAAAAATATATATATGTTTGGATAAGTCTGATGCCAGTGAACATTTTGAGTGGTGGAAACTAAAAAAATATTCATAAATGACTTAGTTATCACACTTAGAATGAGTGTACATTTTTTGTACAAAATACCGTATGTGGGGTATTTTTTTTTCATGCCTCAAGGGCTAGGTGGCGCTGCATATATAACTGAATGTTGTCATAGAGATAACTTCAGGCCTTGACGATAAACATACATGTCAAGTTTGGGATTTTTTGGAGCATGTACCGGGGAGTTATCAAGCATATCCTTTTTCATTGTGAAACACAAATTTTGATGCCCCGCCCTCATCATATAGTATTTCGAAAAGTCAAAATTTTTCCCCCTGTCGTTGGCTCAGGTCTTGACATGGTCCAGGCCAAGTCTTAACTCAGTCGGATGAAACGTGTAGGAGAAGTGGGCAAAAGTCTGCCCCCTGTGAATGTGCAAAAATCGTCCAAAATCTGACATTCAAAAATTCGTAGCTCACTTCCTGTTCATTTTAGCATATGGGTACAAGAGACGTTTTTGTAGGTCTTGGGCTCCCTCATACACCTAAAAATATTCGGCATTTTTGCTTAAACGTACAACCGGGGCTGCTTCGTTAAAAATTTCGAGGGGGCGCTATTGAGTCATTTTTGTAAAAATAGCACAATCAACAATAAAATATTGCTCATTTTACCAGGCCAGATGTGTGTGCCAAGTTTCAGGAGTTTCTGTGCATGTTTAGACCCTCAAAACTGGCGTTGTTTTCTTGGCGAACAGCGCTTAGCCACGCCTACAGCAATTCGCGAAAACTCACAAACTTCGTGTTGTGACATCATGAAGGCCGAAACCCTCCTCTGAGCAAATATGAGGTAGGTCCAGTTAACGTGTTTGGAGAAAAACGTAGAAGAAAATTCGTAAGAAAAAAAATTGCCACTAGGTGGCGCTATCAGTTAGATGAAATGTAAGTTAGTAGATGTCTTTAGAGCTGGACTCTCATCAAATGTGTGAAATTTTGAGAAGATAGGTTCATCTCGGTCAAGTTAATGCAGCTTTTATTTTCACGAAAAATCTTCAGATTTTGCGGCACCGTAGCGGCCACGCCCTTTGGCGAAAAGTTACAATATTCGGTGTGGGGCATGATCAACATCTTAAGGCTTTTCTGACCAACTTTCAACTGGATCCCTTCAACGAGCTCAGCGCAGTAGCTAAAAACGTAAAGTATGACATTTATTATCACCACTAGGTGGCGCTATATGTATAACTGAATTTTATCATATAGATGTTTTCAGGCCGTGACTATTACGTTGCCTGAGAAGTTTGAGATTTTTTGGAGCTTGTACATGGGAGTTATTAAGCATTTGCTCTTTCTGGACAAATGAAATTTTAAAGGCAATATTTGATGCCCCGCCCCCGTCATATAGTATTTCAAAAAGGCAAGACTTTTTGCCCAGCTGTTCTCTTAGGTCTTGAGATGATAAATGCCAAGTTTGAAGTCAATGGGATGAAAAATGTTTGCATAGGGGGAAAAAGCATGACCACAGTGAATGTGCCAAAATAGGCCAAAATTGGACATTAAAAAATTCATAGCTCACTTCCTGTACATTTTAGCTACATGGTCCCAATAGACTTTTTTGTGCGTCTCGGGGTGCTACACGTGCCTACCAATTTTCGTTGCTCTAGCTCAAACGTGCCGGGCTTGGTTTTTATTTTTCTATGCTAGGGGGCGCTATAGAGTCGCGTTGTTATGACGACTTCATAATATCAAATTTTTCGCCGGACCTGAGGAGTGTGCAAAGTTCGGTGAGTTTTCGTGAATGTTTAGGTACCCAAAATCGTGATCGTTTACGGAGAAGAAGAAGAAGAAGAAGAAGAAGAATAATAATAATAATAATAATAATAATCCGATCGAAAAACAATAGGGACCTCGCAGCGGTAGCTGCTCGGGCCCTAATTAATAATAATAATAATAATAATAATAATAATTTTTACAAAAACAATAGGGACCTCGCAGCGGTCGCTGCTCGGGCCCTAATAACTAGAGCTGCGAGCAGCTATAAAGGGCCCTCGCAGCCCGGGCCACGTTGGAGTCCTTGCACGTTGGGGTACTTGCACGTTAGGGTACTGGCACGTTGGGGTACTGGCACGTTGGGGTACTGGCATATTGGAAGCAAAATTTCTTTGAAAATGGCATAATAAACGTTTACATGTAGAATATTTTTTTTGCCAGTGTGTGTCAAGCTCAACGGGTTTTGGTGATTGTTAAGACCTGCAAAAATCAGCGTCATTTTTTATTTTTAGGCAATGAGTTGCCCTGATTGATATTTTTTGTAAAAGTGTATATATACATCATCGCTCGTTGTACTCATTGCACAATGTTACTTTTATTGTCCAACGGGGCAATCAAAAATGAATAAAACAAAATGGAAACGTACATACGTTTGGATCGGTGTGAAGCCAGTGAACAATTTGAGTGGTGGAAACTAAAAGAATATTCAGAAATGACTTAGTCATCACACTTAGAATGAGTTTAAATTTTTTTGTACAAAATACCGTATGTGGGTTTTTTTTTTTTATATAAGCCTCAAGGGCTAGGTGGCGCTGTATTTATAACTGAATGTTGTCATCGAGATACCTTCAGGCCTTGATTATAAGCATACATGTCAAGTGTGGGATTTTTTTTGGAGCATGTACCGTGGAGTTATTAAGCATATCCTTCATTCACGATATTGCTTCTAATGTCCACAGAGGCTATCAAAAATAAATAAAAATATATATATGTTTGGATAAGTCTGATGCCAGTGAACATTTTGAGTGGTGGAAACTAAAAGAATATTCATAAATGACTTAGTTATCACACTCAGAATGAGTTGACATTTTTTGTACAAAATACCGTATGTGGGGTATTTTTTTTTTATGCCTCAAGGGCTAGGTGGCGCTGCATATATAACTGAATGTTGTCATAGAGATAGCTTCAGGCCTTGACGATAAACATACATGTCAAGTTTGGGATTTTTTGGAGCATGTACCGGGGAGTTATTAAGCATATCCTTTTTCAGTGCGAAACACAAATTTTGATGCCCCGCCTTCATCATATAGTATTTCGAAAGGTCAAGATTTTTCCCCCTGTCGTTGGCTCAGGACTTGACATGGTCCAGGTCAAGTCTTAACTCAGTCAGATGAAACGTGTAGGAGAAGTGGGCAAAAGTCTGCCCCCTGTGAATGTGCAAAAATTGTCAAAAATGGGACATTAAAAAATTCGTAGCTCACTTCCTGTTCATTTTAGCATATGGGTCCAAGAGACTTTTTTGTAGGTCTTGGGCTCCCTCATACACCTAAAAATATTCGTCGTTCTTGCTTAAACGTACAACCGGGGCTGCTTCGTTAAAAACTTCTAGGGGGCGCTATTGAGTCATTTTTGTAAAAATAGCACAATCAACAATAAAATATTGCTCATTTTACCAGGCCAGATGTGTGTGCCAAGTTTCATGAGTTTCTGTGCATGTTTAGACCCTCAAAACTGGCGTTATTTTCTTGGCGAACAGCGCTTAGCCACACCCACAGCAATTCGCGAAAACTCACAAACTTCGTGTTGTGACATCATGAAGGCCGAAACCCTCATCTGAGCAAATATGAGGTAGGTCCAGTTAACGTGTTTGGAGAAAAACGTAGAAGAAAATTCGTAAGAAAAAAAAATGCCACTAGGTGGCGCTATCAGTTAGATGAAATATAAGTCAGTAGATGTCTTTAGGGCTGGACTCTCATCAAATGTGTGAAATTTTGAGAAGATAGGATCATCTCGGTCAAGTTAATGCAGCTTTTATTTTCACGAAAAATCTTCAGACTTTGCGTCACCGTAGCGGCCACGCCCTTTGGCGAAAAGTTACAATATTCGGTGTGGGGCATGATCAACATCTTAAGGCCTTTCTGACCAATTTTCAAATGGATCCCTTCAACAAGCTCAGCACAGTAGCTAAAAACGTAAAGTATGACATTTATTGTAACCACTAGGTGGCGCTATATGTATAACTGAATTTTATCATATAGATGTTTTCAGGCCGTGACTATTACGTTGCCTGAGAAGTTTGAGATTTTTTGGAGCTTGAACATGGGAGTTATTAAGCATTTGCTCTTTCTGGACAAATGAAATTTTAAAGGCAATATTTGATGCCCCGCCCCCGTCATATAGTATTTCAAAAAGGCAAGATGTTTTGCCCAGTTGTTCTCTCAGGTCTTGAGATGATAAATGCCAAGTTTGAAGTCAATTGGATGAAAAATGTTTGCAAAGGGGGAAAAAGCATGACCACAGTGAATGTGCCAAAATAGGCCAAAATTGGACATAAAAAAATTCATAGCTCACTTCCTGTACATTTTAGCTACATGGTCCCAATAGACTTTTTTGTGCGTCTCGGGGTGCTACATGTGCCTGCCAATTTTTGTTGCTCTAGCTCAAACGTGCCGGGCTTGGTTTTTATTTTTCTACGCTAGGGGGCGCTATCGAGTCGCATTGTTATGACGACTTAATAATATCAAATTTTTCGCCGGGCCTGAGGAGTGTGCAAAGTTCGGTGAGTTTTCGTGAATGTTTAGGTACCCAAAATCGCGATCGTTTGCGGAGAATAAAGAAGAAGAAGAAGAAGAAGAAGAAGAAGAATAATAATAATAATAATAATAATTTTTACAAAAACAATAGGGACCTCGCAGCGGTCGCTGCTCGGGCCCTAATAATAATAATAATAATTTTTACAAAAACAATAGGGACCTCGCAGCGGTCGCTGCTCGGGCCCTAACTAGAGCTGCGAGCAGCTATAAAGGGCCCTCGCAGCCCGGGCCACGTTGGGGTACTTGCACGTTGGGGTACTGGCACATTGGAAGCAGAATTTCTTTGAAAATGGCATGATAAACGTGGATTTTTTTTTTTTTTTTGCCAGGTGTGATGAGTGTGTCAAGCTCAATGGGTTGTGGTGATTGTTAAGATCTGCAAAAATCAGCGTCTTTTTTTAATTTTTAGGCAATGAGTTGCCCTGATTGGTATTTTTCGTAAAAGTATATATACACGCATCATCGCTCGTACTCATTGCACAATGTTGCTTTTATTGTACATAGAGGCGATCAAAAAATAAATAAAACTCAATAAAAAATACGTATGTTTGGATCGGTCTGATGCCAGTGAACATATTGAGTGGTGGAAAGTAAAAGAATATTCATAAATGACTTAGTTATCACACTTACAATGAGTTTACAATTTTTGCAAAAATACCGTAAGTGAGGCATTTTTTTTTTATGCCTCAAGGACTAGGTGGCGCTGTATTTATAACTGAATTTTGTCATAGAGATAGCTTCAGGCCTTGATTATATGCATACATTTCAAGTATGGGATTTTTTGGAGCATGTACCTGGGAGTTATTAAGCATAGCCTTCATTCACGATACTGCTTTTAATGTCCATAGAGGCTATCAAAAATACATAAAACTAAATAACAAAAATATGTAAGTTTGGTTAGGTCTGATGCCAGTGAATATTTTGAGTGGTGGAAAGTAAAAGAATATTCCTAAATGACTTAGTTATCACACTGAGAATGAGTTTACATTTTTTTGTACAAAATACCGTAAGTGGGGTATTTTTTTTTCATGCCTCAAGGGCTAGGTGGCGCTGCATATATAACTGAATGTTGTCATAGAGATACCTTCAGGCCTTGACGATAAACATACATGTCAAGTTTGGGATTTTTTGGAGCATGTATCGGGGAGTTATTAAGCATATCCTTTTTCAGTGAGAAACACAAATTTTGATGCCCCGCCCTCATCATATAGTATTTCCAAAAGTCAAGATTTTTCCGTCTGTTGTTGGCTCAGGTCTTGGCATGG